>NC_142652.1:91471666-91775833 GCF_055504915.1 Nelumbo nucifera
AAAAGCCAGAATGGTCATTCCAAGGGCCCACATTTGCATATGAAGGCCTAGTCCAAGTACTAAGGCTAAGAGCTTCCTTCCATGAGTATGCAAAGTTACATAATTAAGGTTTACAAGCACAGGTAATATCATGATAACATTTTTTATAATCTCTCTCTCCCCCTTTTTGTTGTTAGGAAGGGTGGGTGGATTAGAGAAAACAGTACAAAACATCTGTCAGGGAGGATGAAATACTAAGACCAGTAAATACATAATTTCCTCATTCAAGTACTTTAGGATTGCTCTCAATTAAGGCATTAAGTCAAGGTAATTAGCCATGTATCCAAAATATCCCTAATCGATTACATCTACAAACTTTACATTAGTTATCTTTAATGTTAACACCCTTCTCAATTGCACAGTATGACAAACGACCTACAAGATCCATATCTAACGTAGCTTGCCCATACAACAAACAAATACACCAACCAAGGCTATATTATTTACACTGCAGTAAAAGAAATTAATTAATAATTAATTGTCAACACATTACAAGCTTCAAAACAAAACGCTAGATCCACCAGTGATAGGAAGATCATTAAATTGGAAAACCAAAGTTAAATGGGAGAAACAATTAACACTACATACGTATATCTCAATAAATCTACGCGCTTCAGAGAAATATGAATAGAATATAGCTCGAAATTTCAAGAACAAAATGAAAATCAAATAAACAATCGACAAAGTGGACTCACTATTTCCAGACGGGAGGAAGCTTCTTTGTCCTCTTGTAGTAGCGAGCGAGTCGGTGGATCCTGCTCTCGACCAAAATCAATCTGAACTTGGAATCCTTGTCCTTCCTGTTCCTTTCAAGATGCTTTCGGATTGCAACAGCCTTCTTAATGAGGTGGTACAGATCCTCAGGAATTTCAGGAGCAAGCCCTACTCATTTTTCAAACAGCAAGGGTATTAAAAAACCCTACATTTTCTGATAATTCTTGAATCAGAGCTCCTAAGCTACATAAAAAAAGGATAGAGGAATAAGAGCCCACCATGAGCCTTAAGGATACGCAAGATCTTGTTACCCGTCACGCTCTTGACCTGAGCAATACCGTGAGAATCACGAAGAATAACACCAATCTGAGACGGCGTCAAACCCTTCTTTGCGAATTTACAGATGTTCTCCTCAACCTGCAAAGGTCAGAATAGAATCATTAGGATCAGAATGAGAGATGAATTCTAGGACTATGGAGAAGATAAGAGATTAAAGTTTCTTACATCCTGAGAAGAAATCTTCAACCAAGAAGGCGGAGTCCTCTTGTACGGCAGAGCCGACGAGGAGATACCCTTACTGTAAACAACAAGAAAGAAGCCCACAGATGAAGGAATTAGATAAGCTCAGAGACTGAAACGAATCGCCACAAAAACCTGTGAAACAAACGATAAGCTTACCCTCGACTGTGCATACGACCCATGGTGATAGCTAGCGAACTCTCTCTCTTCTCTCTCCCTCCCTCTCTCACTCAGTTCCTGTAGGACGAGCCAGAAACCCTAAAAACAAACGATGTTTCGGGTTTATATTGGAAGCCGTTTACAAACCCTACTAATCTGCGCCCATTCTAATGGGGATGAGACCAATGTGGTAGACTCCTACCGGGTCGGCCCGGTTTGGAGAAATCTCAACTCGAATCAAATCAAATCAGTAAATTGCGGTCTAGCAAATTTCAGTTCTCAGATCAAATTAAGTGAAGCATTTTAGTATAGAAATCACACTTTAGGCCATTTTAATGGGCTTAAATCAAACTTTTATTATCGTTTGGTCTTATGGTCTAGTTTCTGAATCCAGAAAACCAAACCGAGAAACCAAATTTTAGAACTTTCCCAAATTGAACCAAACTGTTTTAAAGTTCAGACCAAATCAATTTGTCAATTTTCAATCTGGTTTGATTCGGTTTGATGGTCTAAACCAAGTAATGAACACCACTAATAGAAACAATAAGACCCAAGCCTTTAAACATAACAAAAACAAAATCTATAGATCCAGAGCAAAATCAAAATCCGATACAATAGTCTTTCATTTGTTTCTAAGCTACTTATTTATACAACATATATATATATATATATATATATTGCGATGATAATCTTGCAACTTTGGATGTTTTACCTTGGTGTCTTACTTTTATTTGCTTTGTGATGTTTGGGAAGGTACCTACCCCCGGTATTGCGATGGTCATTTTGAGTCGTTGAGATCAAGCTAGGGCAGTTGTAGGTTACCAACAATAAATATATTGTAAGATGATTCTATCTAATGACTTTGATACAACTAGATGCAAATTTAGAAGAGTCCAGATCTCCTGCTCACTAGAACCCTGCCCATATTTATCACAGTCACACATGGAGAACATCTCATACTCTGCATAATGTTTCCAATTCACAGGGGGTAATGTGTTGTCGACAGAGTTCTGGTGGGCAAGAGATCTAGACTCAGTTTAGAGTCCCATAATATTCATATTTATATTGGACTTGGATGAATTGGATCATATTTAGATATTAAATATTATTAATAAATTAAATAAAAATTAATCATGATATTATTATTCATAAAATAAAGGGTAAATTACAAAGATCACCTTGTACTATGGGGTCAGTTATAAAGACTCCTATATTTTTTTGCAACAAAGACCCTTTTAGTCGTTAAGTCAAATAACAAAATGTGTTAAATTACCAATATATCCATCAAAACTTTTGGTATTTTCATTAAAAAACCTTTGGGCCTTCCCTGGCATGAGAACAAATCAATGTCGTAGGAAGGAAGATTGAATGCTCCAATTGCGATGACAAGTTCCCAGAGCAATGAGTTTATCCCTCCAGTGAATATGACTGACAAAGGCAGCTCCGATCCAACGTAAGCATTGTCTATTGTCACAAAAACTTGCCCAAAGCTTAGGGAATGACACCTCTGATTGCACTTGCATTCACCCATATTAAATTTGCCATTTTACATTTAGGCTGCATTTGTTTGGAGTGTAAATCTCATCGAAGTAAAACTCCATTGATAGACTTTCACACTGAACCATTTGAAAAAGTAGATTGTTGAAAAAAAAGGGAGCATTGAAAAATGTTTTACACTACATCCAAACACCGACAAAACTGAGTCGATGGTGACATTTTACACCGCAAACAAATGCAGCCTTAGGTTTCTGGTTGCACTCGTCCTTAAAACACCAATGGATGTGAAGTGTGAATGGTGTTTTCGAGGATTAAAGAACTTGATAATCTTCATATTTAGAAAGCTTCTGTTCTTGCAATTTCAACTCCACGTTGTTGTCTTGTGAAAATCCTGCTACAATTGAAGGTTTATGAATAAACCCTGTGAAAGACCGATCCAGCAACAAGTTCTGCCCACTGTTGGTAATTACCGTAGCAACTGCTCCTTCAATCTCCATGACTGAAATAGTAGCACGCTCATGGTTGCGGCAAGGGTGAACCACTTCACCTTTTTCCTATGTTTGTGAAGACTCGAATCGGTCTAATCTTGCCAATAAACTTTTGACCATGTGATTCATCTAGTCCATCATCCGCTGTTGGTTAATGGCTAACAATTGGATCTTTCCTTGCAGTTGTGCAAGCCGGTGCTCAAAACCGGAAATCATAACCAGCTCTGATACTATTTGTTACATTCTCGGATAGGACGTAACCTAAATTCCGTCTACTTCAAGGGAGACGAAGACCTCCAAGAGATAAAAATCTCAATTATAAAAGATAATTCTCATAATGTGTTAATTGAGAAGAAAAATACAACTTAAATACTCTGAAACTAATTCCTAAAATCTTGGCCCCAACATTAACCCATGTATCCTACTCAATTCAACCACTCTCTACGTAACTTCGCAACATGACCCAACTACTTAAACTTAACTCTTAACTGACCCAATGCAAATATTTCTCCACTAAAATCTCAACAACTGACCCTTATCAGCCCCAATGACTCCCCTAAGTTTCTCTAGTTACTTTGACCCATGAGCCTATTAGTGGGTTCGTGACAAATGCCCAAGTAGAGAAGCATGACAAAAACTTGACCAACAACTTATTAGGTTGCAGCGATGGAGAGAATAAATAAGCAAAGAAAATAAAGAAAAATAAGGAGAGAGAGAGAGATTCATTAGGGTTTTGATTGGTCAAAGATTTTCAAACATCATATCTTTCTAGCATCATAGTTTTATCAATATATATTTAAATATTATTGAAACGAACTATGTGGATCATCTTGATAAAGGGCAGCCCAGTGCATGAGGTGCTCGCCAATGCTGGGTCATATAAAGAGAGGCTGTTTCCAAGATTTGAACCCTAATCACCCAGGTTACAACGAAGCAACCCAATCATTGTGCCAATGCCGCCAATGCCGGGTGAATCATCTTGATGAAATTATAAAAAGATTAAATTTAATTTGCTTTAATTGAAACAATGTGGAACCTTGATTTAATCTATTAGAACCCATGATCCAATCGAATCACCTTTTTCTTTTGTAGTTTTACTTTTTTTATCCTATTTGAAGTAATTAATTGACTATAATATCCTTATGTAATGCTTTCTAATTAGGGGTGAGCGATAAAAACTGAAAAACCGAACCGAACCAATGAGATCAAATCGAAAATTTTGGTTAACTGAACTGCTCATTTGGTTTGATATTTTAAAAAACCGAAGGTACCGGTTGAGTTTTGGTTAACCAATAGAAAAAACCAATGATTACTTGAACCAACTAGTATACATATATTTCTATATATTATATATTTTTCATATATATATATTATATTATCCATATATTATAAATTAATAAATTTGAATTATATATAATATATTATTTATTATTTAAAATATAATATTTTATATGTATTTCTAGTTTTTTAATTATATATTTATTTATAATATATAGTATAAATATAAAAACCGGAAAACCATTAACCAAACTAATCAACCAGTTAACCGATGGATTTCAATTTGATTTCGGTTATCAGTTTTCCAAAAATTGATAGTACTAGTTCGGTTTCAAAAATAAGCCTTTAGTTAACCAAACCATGAACACCTTTTTCTTTTGTAGTTTCACTTTTTTTATCCTACTAGTAAATGTGTACGTTTGCACATGACAATATCTCTAAGACAGAACTATTTATAATTTATGGTCACTTTTTATAATTCATTTACCCAAAAATTAATCAAGGTATTAAGTGGGCAGTTTCTAAATGGTATTTCATGGTTCCAACACCCTAACAGTTTTTGAACGGTTACAAGTGGGCAGTTTCTGAAGTGAGAGTAAAAGACATATATGCCCTCTTTATACCCATTGTATGATTACATAGGGTAAACATGTCTAATAAAAATTCTAGAAAGAAGGGGCATTTGCTCTTTTATTAGTATAGATATAGATTTGAAGTAATTAATTGACTATAATATCCTTAATTCCTTATGTAATGCTTTCTAATAGAATACAAGCCCAATTCAAAAGACCCAAAATCCAAACTGCATTGACACAAACCAGGCACTGAGACTGAATTGGGTTGGGATAGCCGGATTTAACGAGCATTGGTGTCTTATTGAAGCTTCACAGCAAATTACGGTGCTGACTGCTGACTAGAGTCCAGAGGGAGGTGCTAGCTCAGCAAATTCAGTGTCTCAACAGCGAATTTAATCGGTTTACATATGCTATAAACAGTATCTAATAACACCCAATTTAGAAATAAAACATGCCAGCAATTCATATCATTACCAGACGTTTACCTCTGATTGGTTACTAATGGCACTTTATGTCCTTATCTACTAAAAGATAAAGCAACAAGCCATCCAGATGAACCGTAATAATCAAACAACCCTAAAACAAAATGTGGGAGAATTTTATTCTGCTGTGCATATTACAATTGCATAGACAACATATGATTTTCATAAGAAGTGATTGTTGCAAGTTTTAGGAACTGAAAGGCTACCAGGGAAGACAAGGACATGGGTGGAAGTTAACAAGATATGATTTAAGCACTCATGATTTAACAATGGATATGGCATTGAAGAGCAAGGAATAGCTAAACAAAATTCAGGTAGCCAACCCTTGAATGATGATGATATATGCTACAATTTTCAAAGTTTCAAACAAACCCATTTTGTTGTTATTCTCTTTCTCCATGTCATGATGTATTATTGAATAACTCCTCGCGTCTAGGAAATTCATCCTGTTTCTGCCGAGGTAAAACATCAAATATCAGTACAGCCACCACCACCAAAACACACATGTCCATTTAAGGCTAGATATGTTTATTTCTTTCACACCCAGCTTTCTTTTAAATAGTCATTCCATGGATAAATAGAAGAAATTGATAAACATTACACTTGTACAGAAATAAATCACAGAAGACCTTGAAATTATGCCAGCCAGACAAAAGCCAGTCAAGGCAGTTGCACGAATAAAATGATCAATGTCCATTAGTCTACAAACTCATAAAAACATTGGCACGCACTTGCTCCATGTTACAAGATAGTCTAGACTTAGCTTAAGTAACGTACAAGGCCCCAACATGATATGGCAACAGAAAAAAAGTTGATAATGCCTGGGTAGATAAGAGAATGGTTTCAATTTTCACGATATCCATGACTGTATGAGCTATCAGGAGAGACATTAAATGTTCTTCTGAACTCATGAAGCTAATGTTTGCAGTATTGAGGGGCTGGTCGTTCAGATGATGGGAATCTCCATTTTCTGATTTCGGGGGCAAATTATCCTCTGCGTTAGAGCTAGCACCGCCTCCTATATCATCATTTTGGGAGTCATCAGCACCTTCTTCATCGTACTTTCCACTAGGACTCCCACCACTGCCACCCTTTGGGGCACCTGGAACCAAGTCTGGGCTGGCTTCAACTCCAACATGCCTCAGATGTAACTGTAACATTGTTCCAGTTGAGAAACACATATACTGTCAAATATGAACCAAGAATGTAATTGCATTAGCAATTTTACACCATACCTGGATGTGTAGGTTAACCTCATCCGGGCGTGAGAGAAAAGGAAAATCACCTCCCGTCTTCAGATATGCTCGTCTTGCCCCATGATACCTCTCACTTAGTTGATCTTTCAATTGTTGTGGAATGGCACAATAATCATTTGTCTACAAAAGAAAGATTATGAGCCAGTAGTCATCAACCAACTGAAACATCATCTCAATATTTGCTCTTTCATATTCCAGTAAATCTCCAATAAAAGGAACAATCTGCAGCAAACTCTAAAAGATGGAAAGCATATACTACAAGCAAACATTGCTTGTTACTGTACTTTTTTTATTGGTTGGTTGTTACTATCACTAAACACTGCACCAGAATGCTTTCTGAACTAGTCATAGACTCGTAGTATACCAATAGTCTTCCCAGATTGAGTGATTAATGACCACCTGACCATCAAACCACAAGCCACTGAAAGCTAAATTTTATACCACTTAAATTTTAGAAATCGGAATCAGACTACCAACCCAATAAGGCTTGAGACTTGAGAGTGGTTTGGCTATGTTTCTTAATTTTTATTTTTTTTTTCAGATATTTATATAGATGTATTTGTGTTCATTATAAGATTGCATTTTTATTACCTCAGTCAGTTCCATGACTAAACATCTTTCAGATTTTTTTCCCTCTCTTTTGGTGCAGAACTTTGAATTTGCCATGGTATTAAAAGGCCTTGCCTGATAGGTAATTGCCACAGACAAAAGAGAGCCTGTGGAAGAGAGTTTTAATAGAGATCAGTACATGGGTGGTATGTGGAAGGATGGAACATGCTTTGTTACATTATGGGAAATCAAATGATGTTATACAACAAGAGGGACAATAAAGATGATGAAGATACAGGGGATCAGGACGATTATATTTGGGTGATAACTGGGTATTTGCCCCAACCAGCTTGACATTGGTGGGAATAACGCTGAAGAATGAGAGATCTTTCAACCAGAACAAAGATTTGATCATAGAACAGACACAAATCCAAGGTCAAAATTTCAGAGTACAAGTTGAAAGGTTGGTACGGGGGAACAATGATTTAAAGGCCAAGGTTAAGGATGTGAATAATGCCAAGGTACATTTTGAGGGGAGAGAAAAGGTGTACGGTGAAGTCAAGTTTAGCTTTGACAAGAACAAGGATGTTGTGATCTTGGAGAAAGGTGAGGCCAACAACCAATCTGATTTTTTATTTCAATGAGATTTGCAGGGGTGTGGATGGCAGGTCTGGATCTTTACCTTGTGAAGGTGAAGTGATTAGTGAAGAAGGATTCAAACTGAGAGTGATAATAGCCTGGTGAAACTACAAAAAGAGGTTAAGAGCAATCATTTGGCTGAGGTTAAAAGTGGGTTATAGGGCTGAAAGTGGTGGAAGGGAGAAATCCTTTATGCAAAACAGTTATGATGAGGGTATGGAAGATAGCAACACTGGTCAAGGTTCGAAGTATTGGCAATGTAAAGAAAGCAACTTTGAGAGATGTATTGGGATATGCATGGATATGGTGGACCAAAAAATTAACACACACATGGATACACTAGGGAAAGTCAAATAAATCCCAAAAAATACATCAATGATACTAAATTTGAGTCTTAGATGACTATAAACAGAGCAAATACACATAAGAAACACATATTTTGATAGTTTCTTTTCTTTTTTTTTTTTAATATTTGGGTATGACATCACAGGGGACTAAGGGGTGGGGACAGAGTAGGGTGCACGTGAGCTCCACTGACATTACCACAGAGAGCCTGCAGTTACGCAGGTTTGATCCCACAACTCTGCATTCAGAGGGATGCCAACTATTAAACACATACTTTGATAGTTATGTGAGGTGTAAACTACTAAGATAAAGAGAGAAAATAATAGCTTAAATATAGGAATTAATGAGGTGAGATAAACTTGCATTTAAATAAAGTTAATGATAGGAATGCTACAAATAAAATAAGAAGTATTGGCTGATATGCTCACAGTATTGACCTGTATCAGGTCTATATCAGACTGTGATCAAAACCTCCATTCATTCTACTTGTGCTGCATGCCAGTAACATGGAAAACTGATCTGTGTTGATGTATTAATACTTTAAACCTTGATATTGGTCATATGTCAGAAGATTCAACCTTGGAATTCCCTAATAAAATCTCTCATTTATCAAAAAAAAAAAAAGAAAAAAAGATTCAACCTTGGAATCAGGTTCGGTACCAAACAGCATAGAGTTGTAGAAAAGAAAGATGTCCATAAAATCAATGATACAAAGAGGGATGGTCCAATGTGGAAATATGCTATGAAGCTTCTGTTGGTAAAATAGGGATTGACTTGGGTTGTAGAAGAAATACCATTCAAAGAGATGATGCAGAGCTTGGAGTCATGTGGGAAGGACAAAAGCATCAATACTGGGAAACAGATGTAGTGCCAGAAAAATCAGAAATTGGTGCCTTTACAAAACTTTTTCTTGTCTAAAAGGTGGTCTATGTAGGGTGGGTCCATTTAAGAATTTTAAGAGGGTATTCAAAAGGAAGGCTGTGAAGGATTACTCTTGTATTAAAATAGCTGAGCAACAGAATAAAGATCAGAATGATTCTCCATCTGTGTTTTCTGTGAATGTCAGCGCTAAAAGGAAGGGTTTGGTTTTCAGAAGTTTCAGTAAATGGTGGAGATGTGAGTGATAATAAACAAGATACAACCCTGAATAACCTGTCCAACACCGCAAAATATCAGAAGGTTCTCAAGATTTGATGTCAGAAGTTGGAATATAGAATGAGGCCTGTTGTGGGCATTACCAATTCTCCTACACTCAATTTTTGGACATATTTCTCATCTGCCCAAACCTCTGCTCCATGCATCATTGTTGAGATCCTTCATGGAAGCATGGGATAGAAATAGAAAGGCATACAAAAACTGTGAAGCTGAATGTGTATTACATTAGCTGTTAAAGATTAGGTTCTTTTTATGTCACTTTATTAGAATTTTACCCTTTTTTATTTTTTTAGAGCTTATGGTTCACCTATTTGAGTCCAACCACCTAATTTCTAAATTTTCCAGTTAAAGCCTTGGGAACTGCATATTCAGAATAACTTTTCTTTTCTCTAAATAAGCATGAAATAGATACTTGCAAACCAGAAGTCAGGTTTCATACATCCATTATAGTAATAAATGAATCTGAAAGCAAGAGAGGTCCAACTGAAGCAGCATCCACAGTTAAAGTTAACCTTGAGGCCAAATCCTCTCTTGAGAGTGTTTCAACCTGTTACAGTAGAAGCCAAATACCAGAAAACATTAACCTCTCAAGTAAATTCCGAAGATTCTGCTAACAATATAAAGGTAAAATGCAATGGCTAAGGCAAAAGAATTGAAAGATAATGGCTAACTTTTCTTTCTGGTGGGGATATGTAGCGATTCAAAAATACTGATAACTTGATATTCAAATTTATATGCCCTATTGAGCATCCAGTAGGTTCAAGGTGGATCAGAAACATGTGTTACCAAGAAGAAGAAAAGTGAGTTACAAGTTGACATATACATGTATGTTTTAATGCATTAACAAGTATACTATGATTCAAGTAGGTTGCTTCAAGAAGTTAAAATAATTACTAATAAAACTTGGTGGCCTAAATTAAACATATTATCAATTTTACCTGGGAAACAACAAAATCCACAGCATCAGCAATAAAAGGCTCATGTGGCCCATTGCGGATCCCTGTTAAGACGTATCTCTTCAGCAAAAAGGAAGGGGTCCAACTAACACTGCAAAGAAGGCAAAAACCAAATTGACCAAATAAGTTTGTGGATGTATCCTGGACATTGGAAGGAAAAAAAAAAGGAATACAAAAAAGAATTTTGGTTGTGAGATGTTATCAACTATTTGTTAATAACCATGAATAAAACTCCAAGGAGGCTGTATTGCTATTATCAGAGCATTTTTGTATAATATAATGACTGTATTAGCACATAAAAGGTAAAGGGACTAAAGACCCATATTAAAAAAATAAATAAATATTATATGGTCTTCTCTCTATGATGCTTGTACATACATCACAATGAGCACGAAATGTAGTGATTTGACAGTCATTTTAGAAATTATTTGAAATTTATATTTACCAAATCCTAATATTATAGAGGACTAAATTGCAATGTTTTAAAAATCAACCCGGAGGCCAAACCGTTTTTGCCTCCGGGTTGCGGGTCACCGGTTTGACCGGCCGGGTCGAACGGTTCAGACCGTGCCATGTCATCGCATGTATATTGTAGTGAGAATGGGCCAAATGGGCCCTAGTGTTCTTTATTTCTTTTTAATAGTGTTTAAAAGTTATGTTCTTAGTTTTGGGCCTTAGTTATGGACCTTCTTGTATTTTCTTTAATTATTTCTTTAGTGCTGGCCGCCCCATTAATAAAAAGTGATGAAAGGGGGCTAGAGAGAGAGGTTCGAATTCTTCTTTTCTCTCTTTTCTTCTTTTCTTGCATTTACTGAATTACCGTAGGTGTAATTTTCAACTTGGTATAAGAGCGGGTTCTCACTTTTGACTTTTTTTTTTTCCTTTCTTTGCCCATACATAGTGTATGGAGAACTGATCGGTTGATCAATCAACTACTTATGCAACCTAGTTAGGAAGGTTTTTGGAGAGTTTGTGGAGGTTTTTCATCCTTAGTTGAAGCCTAGGGCAGGTTCTTGGAGATTTTCCCAAAAACCCTAGATAACTAGAGAAACCTTGTTACAGGTTGTAGAGACAGTTTGAACCAGGCGCTTGGGGATCAGAGGTAAGCCTTTTGATTTTTCTTAGGGGCGGTTTTGGTTGGATTGAATTCTGGAATCCCTTGGAAGGGGCGGTTGAAGTTTCTCTCTTTCTCTCCATCTCGCAAGATCCTGTGAAACCCTAATTTTTGGGGGTTGAGAGGTTGTTCTTTGCTTAAAACAGTAAATCTAGCCTAGTAAAGCCCTAATTTGATTTTCGTTTGCATCTGTTTACTCAATGGATCAAACTGGAGGAGAGACCAAATATTCCACAGATTTCGAGTTTGGACATGGGGGTCGATGGAGAATCTTTTTGGGGTTGTGACTACTGTGAAGCTAAATGGGACCAATTATTTAGCTTGGTCTCAATCTATTAAGATACATGTGTATAGTAGAGGAAAACGAGGTTATATAATGGGAGCAAGAATAAACCGGAGGAGGATGATCCTACCTATGAAAGGTGGATGCAAGAAAATTACTTAGTAGTGGGTTGGTTAGTGAATTCTATGCAACCACATATTAGTCAGCACTACCTGTGGAAGGAAACTGCAAAAGAAGTGTGGGATAGTGTCACAAAGACCTATTCCCAAAAGCTTAATGTTGCTCGGGCCTACAAATTGAAGCATGATGTGAATAATCTTGATCTGATGGAAACTGTTGTTTGGGGTTGCACAAAGGATGCAAAAACATATAGGAGATTGGTGGAGAGAAATTGGGTCTTTGAGTTCTTCATTGGACTCAACTCGGAGTACGATATTGTGAGGCAGAATGTTTTATGTGGTGACTTTGTATCAGGCATATGCTATGGTGAGCAGTGAGGAGAGCAGAAGATAGGTTCAATCTGTTGAACTGCAAGTTGATCGCTATGCTAATGCGGGGATGAAGCCAAAGGTTAGCACTGGGAAGAAAGATGTTATCTATGAATAATGCAAGAAGCCTAAACGCACTAAAAACACATGTTGGAAGCTGCACCCAGAGCTCATTCTTACCAGATTCAAGAAAGAAAATGGTGGAAAAAGGGTTGAAACTGGAAAAGGTGGAAATGCAAATGTAGCCACCTCTTCACAAGGTGAACAAGGACAGAGTGGAGAGAAGTCAATGGGAGAACAGCTTGCAGCCAGGGCTGAATATGAGAAGTATGGCCGAATCATCAATCACTTGGAGTCCACTGCTACAACTCCTTCAGAGACTATTCCTTCCTCTACATATGCTCACTCAGGTATTCATGCAATTGCACATCATGCTTCTATCTCAAGTACTATAAAATCCCTTGGGTAATTGGTTTTGGTGCTTTTGACCATATGACCAGTGTTTCATAGTTATTCACCTCTTACCAACTTCTTTCTGGTTGGGATAAGATATCCCTTGTTGATGGCTCCCTAACCCCTATCATGAGAAAGGGAAACATTAAGACCTCTAATGCCCTGACCTTATCATTTGTTTTTCATGTACCTAAACTTAATACCAATTTGCTTTCAGCTAGCAATTTGACTAAATCCCTAAATTGTAGTGCAACCTTTTTTTCCTTCATATTGTGTTTTTCAGGACATGGAATCTCAGAAGGTGATTGGGAGTGGCCATGAGGCGAATGGGATCTATCTGTTAGACATGCCTGAGCAGAGCCAAGTACAACCTAAGAGAACTGCATTTGTTTCAGAGTCCACTAGTTGTATTATGTTATGTCATAGTCGTTTGGGTCATTTGTCCTTTTCTTCATTGAGTAAGTTGTTTCCAGAGTTATTTAAAGGAATTAGTCTACCGAGTCAGTTGTTTCCAGGATAAGAGTACTTATCCTTCAAGTAATAAAAGATCAACTATTCCTTTTAATATTGTTCACTCTGATGTGTGGGGGCCTTACCATATACCGTGTATGGGTGGGTATAAATATTTTATCCTGTTTATTGATGATTTTTCACGATATACTTGGATTTACCTTATGACCTCTCAGGTTGAAGTGCCTAAACTTGTGCAATAGTTCCATGAACACATACTCACTCAGTTTAATACCCACATCAAAATATTCCAATCATACAATGCTAAAGAATATTTTGAGAAGGACCTTACCTCCTATCTTGAGAAGTTTGGGGTTATTCATTAGAGTTCTTGTACCCGCACTCCACAACAAAATGGAGTAGTGGAAAGGAAAAACAGACACATTGTGGAAGTTGCAAAGAGCATTCTTTTTGCTACCCATGTTCTTGTGAAGTTTTGGGGTGATGCAGTTTTAACAACTACCTACTTATTAACCGCATGCCTTCTCGAGTCTTAGGGTTAAAATCTCCTTTTGGAGTCCCCTTTCCTGATGTTGAGATTTTCTCTATTCCTTTGAGGGTCTTTGGTTGCACTTGTTATGTCCACATTCCCAGTTCCACAAGACACAAGTTTGACCCCAAGGCTCAGAAGTGTATCTTCCTTGGTTATGCCTCCACACAGAAAGGGTATTGCTGTTTTGATCCCATTGGTGGCACCCAATTTGCCTCCATGGATGTCACCTTTGTAGAGTTAGTTCCTTTTTATAACCATCCTTCTAAGGGAGTGTTGGTGTGAAAATTTTAATAAATTCTCATGCAACATAATTCACTCAATCAAGTGATTGAGTTTTTATTATTTTGGGTAAGGCCCATTCAGGGAATCATACGGATTGTTCCCCTTAATTACATCTTCACAAGAAAGTAGAGAACACCTTTTGATTCTGACTTTGAGAAATTAATGCATAGAACAAAAGAAAAGAACAATAGGGTACTTAAAAAGAACTTTTCATTTGTGTTTCTTTTACATCAAGTGTACAAGAATGAGAAGAAGGAAAAAGAAAATACAATTGAGAAACTATACAACTATACATTTCTCTTTTCTTTTTGATACAAAGAAAATTTCCTTCTCACTCCTTTCTTCACAATAAGCTGTAGTCAATCAGATGGAATTCTGACTATAGACAGCCTTAATCCTTGGATTTTTGCATACAAAAAGGGCACCGTAGTCAATCAAACCAAATATTTGATTGTAGACGATTTTTATCCCTCTACTCTTCATTTTGCTTGAAGGGAACCATAATCAGCCCTTGAGAATTAGGCTGTAGATGGTTTAATCCCTAACTTTGTCATGAGGAACCATAATCAACCAAGTACAGGCACTTGATTGTAGATGGTTTATTTGCCCCTATTTCCTTTCTCCAAAGTTAAAATAAAAGAGAGAGAAAGAAGGATACATAGCAGAAAACATATATTGGAAGTATTCACAGAGAGAACTTTCCTTTTTCTACCTATATTAGTGAGACTTTTCCTTCCCTACCTTCCCTTGAGCACTTCTCTTTTCTTCTCTCTTTATCTTTGCTTTTCTTAAGGATCTCTTGAGATAATTTTCCCCGATGAGTGTCTCAGTTCTAGCTTCCCCTTAAGGGGCTTAAATAGGGAGTGGGGTAATTATGTAACTACCTCCTCCTCCTAGGTGAAGAACACCTGTCCCTCCCACTTAAAGAGAGGGAACTCCCATACAGGATACTTTTCTATAGTTTTGATGATTTGTCTAGAAGACTAGCCAATCCACTCATTTGAGTTATAATTTATATAAATATTATTTGGATTAAAAAAATGCCTTCAACAATGCCCCCTTGAGCACTGTGGGCCTATAATCCTAGAATATGGGCGTACAAGGCTCAAATAAGCAGTTAAAGTAAAAATTTATGAAGGTTATATCATCAGAAAAGAATTGAGCCAAAATTGGAAGAGTCCTAGTATGATTAGGACTCTTGCGATATCTTTCGTTAGACAAAATCTGATATAATCTAATTATTTGATTGATTTGATGAGGCTTTATAGTTATTCATCTTGTTAAATTGAGAAGTCCTAGTGCAACTAGGACTCTCGATTTCATTATGCTTGATGTTACTGATTTGGTTTGAGTATTTGAGGGTTAATCACAGATTTCCATAGTTGAAAGAGTCCTGGTTGAAGTAGGACTTTTTGATTTTATCAAATTATCTTTGATCCACCCTTAAATCTTGATCCCGAGTTATTTTTGACCAAGATAATTATTTTGTAGGCTCATAAAATAAGAATCATGATTTAAGTAGGATTCGTGGAGGAATCCTGGCTTTAATATTAAATAATCATGTAATTAGTTTTTTTTTCTGGCTTGGAACAGAAGAGTCCTAATCTAAATAGGATTTTACACCGAAAACCTTAAGTTACGAAGACCCCATTGTGCCTCTAGTCTAGGTTTCTTTTTTTTTTCTTTTTATATAGCATCAAAGATGGATGTGATTTGCTCCCTTTTTATTTTTTTTATTTTTTTACTTTGTTTTATTTGATGAATAATTTTAATTAAACATCAGGTGGGCCCTTAAGGGTATTAATGGTCAATTTGAATTAGAAATATTATAAGGGGCAGAATTTGAAAGCTTATTAAGGTTTTGGGCTTATATTTTCCTTTTATATGTTTAAGAGGGTTTAGCATACATTTTCTTTTTATTTAACTCCCTTTTAGAAGTGATCCCAACCTCTTAATGTATTTAAGAGGGCTTGGGTTTATACTTTCTTTGCATTTAACCCCCTTTTAGAAGTGGTCCCAACCTCTTAATGTATTTAAGAGGGCTTGGGTTTCTACTTTCTTTGTATTTAACCCCCCTTTTAGAAGTGGTCCCAGCCTCTTAATTTATTTAAGGAAGCTTGGGCTTAAACTTAATGGACCTAAATGGGCTGCTGTATCATGAGTTGTTATGAGACCCACGTATGGCCTATTGTGAAGCCACTAAATGGGCTAAAAAAATCCCATAAATGAGTTGTTATAAAGCTGTTAAGTGGGCACGTCCCAGCCTTTGTTGTTAACCCTAATGAACAATCCTAATCACATTAGGACTGCAAGACTGCTTTTGGCTATAAAAGACATGGGCTGGCATTCCAGCCTCTATTTTTTTTTACACAAGCTCTCCATGGTTTATGAGAGAAAGGGAAACCTCTCTTTTAGTATTCAAGTCAAGGAGCTGCTGAAATCTTTCAACAAGAGAGACTTTTTGTCTTCTCTTCAAAATCTGCGATTAAACAAGGAAAGTTTTCTTTGTTTTCTGAAGTGGTGGACGAACAAAGAGAGATTTTTTCTCTTCTCTTGAGGAGAGAAAACCCTAACCAGGTTTGCTATCAAGAGAAAGCTTCACTTGCTTCCTTAATGGATAATTGCAGTATAATCACTGCATCAGCATGTCTGCTGAAACAGCGTATCTGCTGTTTATTTAAAGCCAAGTTTGCAGTACCACATCAGCATATCTGCTGAAACAGCATATCTACTGTTTTTTTTTCAAGCCATTTTCGCAGTATGTCTGCTAAAACAGCGTATTTGCTGTTTATTAAAGCCAAGATTCACAGTGTAATTACTGCATCAGCATGTCTGCTGAAACAGGGTATCTGCTATTTATTAAAGCCAAGATTCACAGTGTAATTACTGCATCAGCATGTCTGCTGAAACAGCGTATCTGCTGTTTATTAAAGCCAAGGTTTGCAGTGAACATATCAGATGAAAAACAATTCTGATTTGTGGATCTTATTTTGAACACAGCCTATGTTTTGGTTGGCAAAAATAATTAACAGCTTTGCCAACACTTTGCTATCTTCTTAGCAAATTAAGATCTCTCTCTCCTTTTTTTAGGTATGTTCACTCTGGTTTTAGTACTAAAACTTCTTTTAGTACTGATGATCTTTTGATTAAGGACTTTTCACATGTGATCCCCTCTTTTTTTGATAATGATCTCATTATAGGGATCAATTTCACCTCCGATCTCATTAAAGCAAAAGAAGAAAACTTGATCTCATACATATCTGTTTCATCCTTCTTAGATCAATTCTAGATTAAAGTTTGAATGAAATTTACCCATCATGTTAAACAGATATCATAAGAGAGATTATATCAAAATATTTGAGGACTACAGAAATCAATTTTAGGAGATTTTCTTTTATTTGAAAAACATTTTGATTTCTCAAGTAGACCTAATTGGAGACTTCCTTGGTCTTAGGCTGATATGTTCTCAATTTCAGATTTGAAATTTTGATCTCATAAAGAGTGAAGGATTTAGAGGTTGCCTTGATCTCATGGGGAGATCATATCAACATGTTTGAAGATTAGATTGATCTCATAAAGAAATCAGTTTCAAAAAATACACATTTACTTGAAAATCATTTTGATCTCATAAGGAGATTAGGTTAAGTTGACCTCATTGAAGATTATCTTGATTTCATAAAGAGATTAGATCAAGTTTACCTTATTGAAGACTACCTTGATCTCATAAAGAGATTAGGTCAAGTTTACCTTATTGAAGACTACCTTGGCCTTAGGCTGATATGTCCTCAATTTCGATTCGAAATATTGACCTCATAAAGAGGGAAGGATTTAAAGGTTGCTTTGATCTCATGAGGAGATTATATCAAAATGTTTGAAGATTAGATTGATCTCATAAAGAAATCAGTTTTAAAAAAAAACACATTTTTTTTACTTGAGAATCATTTTGATCTCATAAAGAGATAAGGTCAAGTTGACCTCATTGAAGATTATTTTGATCCCAAGATGATAAAGTATAGAAGAATGTTTTGATAAATTTCAGGCTTTTAATCTCACAAAAGAGATTGATTTCAGATTTGAATTTTTATTTTTTATTTTTTGTTTTGACAATGGGAATGAGTTGGACCTCATAAAGAGGGAATAAGAGATATCACTTTCATAAAGTTTAACCACTTGATGATGGTTCTAATTGATCATCTTCATATTTGAAGATTTAATAGTCTCATAAAGAGATTAATTTCAGATTTTAATGATCTCATAAAGGAGATCCATTTTAGGAAACTTGATAGTTATCTTTAGTTGGTCACAAAAGGGAAATCAATGATTCAAGTTTCAACCTCATAATAAACAGTGATAATATTTTGATGAAAGGAAAACATTTTTTATCTTTTAAATAAAAGAAATCAACTTCGAATTTAATTATTTGAAAATGGATTTATAATGGTTTTGATGAAAGGTCAACTTTTGGTCTCGTAAAAGAGATCAATTGTAGATTTGATAGTAGAGATCGGTTGAGAGCTTATTAATGTCTTTATGGATATCAAATGAGGATATCACAATAGAGACCAAAAAGAAGGAATCATTGTTATGTATTCATTCTTAAGGCACTATAGGGTGAAGCTTTTCACCCTTAATAATTCTTTAAGTGCCTTTGGGTGATGGTATCATAGACTAAATTAAAATTGGATTTATTTCATCCGTACACAGTTTACACTCTTGCGGGCCAAGAGTAAGTACTTTTTTTATGTTGTGGTTGGACTTATGCACTAGGCCGCCTACATACCCATTTAGTAGGGGTGTTCACGGGTCGGGTTGGGTCAGTTTATTGGGGTTTTCCCAACCGACCCGACCTGGTCGGGTTACTTGAGGTGGAAACCGAAACCGACCCACTGATAGGCCAAACCGACTTGGTCGGTTTGAGTCAGGTTGGGTCGGTTTCGGTTTTGCTCCTGTACAAAAGGACACCTAATTGAATTCTAATTGTAATTGCCTAATGGGTTGCCTATTTGGTGTAAAAGATTATAGAAAGTTAGAAACTATGATAGATTGCCTATTCTAATTGTAATTGCCTAATGGACCTTCTAGTTCTAGTAGAAGACTAGTTATAGTTAAGTAGGAAACTACTCAAGCTAGGAACTACCGAACTAGTAGAAAGACTAGTTCGGTTCGGGTCGGGTTGGTTTCGGTTTTCACACAAGAAAACCGAAACCGACCCAATATATCGGTTTATATATTTTCCCAACCCGAAACCGACCGGTACTGATGAAAACCCGGCTGACTCGGGTTGGGTTGGTCCGGGTTGGTCGGTTTGGTCGGGTTGGGCATTCTTATGAACAGCCCTACCATTTAGGGATCAAGCAGACGTAGTTCATGTGTCACTTCAACAGTTACACACTTATTTATATCTTGTCCTTTTGTATCCTTTGTTTGGAATTGGTTTTCTTCTATCTTTGGACACAGGTGGACCCCTCCTTCAGATGTAGGAAGACTCTTTGATCCAAACTTCTTTAGACCTCCAAAGAAGAAGGGGAGAGCAACAAGAGCAGCTGTTTTGTGGTCAATCTGGGAAGAAAGAAACAAATAGGATCTTCTAGGGTTCTGAAAGATCCAAGGAGCAAATCATTGATTTCATATCTACCAAGGTCATTCATTGGCTTAAAGCATCTCCCTTATTTAAAGATTATTCAGCTGATGATTTGTTTAGAGGCTGGTACACTGTGGCAAACTCTTCTTCATTGAGGTCTATGATAAAGGAGCAATGGATCCCTCCTGCACATCAATGGGTGAAGCTGAACTTCGATGGAAGCTCCTTATGCAACCTGGGTCCCTCTGGGGTGGGAGGAGCCTTCAGAGACAGGGAGGGCAGATTGGTTGCCCTGTATTCTGGTCCAATACGTGATGGAGACTCTTTGAGAGCAGAGATTATGGCCTTGCTACAAGGTCTAAGGCCGGCTAAACAATGGGGCCTACACCAGATTGAGGTAGAAGGGGACTCTAAACTATTAATTGGGTGGATGCAGTCACATAAATTGGGGGCTTGGGTACATCGACAATTCATGAGGAAATAAACTGCTTAGCAAGGGAGGTTGGGTCACTGTTCAGGTGGACAAGAAGGTCAGCAAATGACTAGCCAACACCCTTGCAAAGCAAGGAACTTTCAGGAAGAATTTGTTTTGGGCTGTTCTGTAATCAGAAAGCATTTTTCTAGAGGTAAACACCCTTAACTGGGTGGTGACAATGTATTCTCTTAACTTTTCTAATGAAAGTTATTGTTTCTGATAAAAAAAAAAAATATTTAAAAGAATATCCTGGGGAGAGAAATTTGGAGTAAGCCCATACCACCTAAAGTTCAAGCACTATGCTGGGAGGTTTTTCTTGGAAAAGTGAACACCTATGATCTGCTTCAAAAAAGGAGACCGAATAGATGTCTTTCCCCACATGTGTGTTTTCTTTGTTTTGCAAATGGTGAATCCTTACCCTACTTACTAGTCTTTTGTCCCTCTGTGTTGTATATTTCGGAGTCTTTTTGTTCTCTTTTTGGTTGCAAATGGATAGCTGCTCAGTATGTAGTGAGTCTTCAGCCTATATTTCCTAAGTCAGCCAACAGAAAGAGGAAGAACAATGTGGAAGGCAGTTAGAGTTGCTGTGGTGTTGTCCATCTAGGAGGAGAGGAGTGCAAGAATATTTAATGAGAAGCTCAGGTTAAAGGAGGAATTGGTGGGATTAATAAAAATTAAAGCAGTTCATTGGACCAAAAACCCTGGACATCTTCCAATGTTTTACAGCGAATGATATAATAAGGGCTTGGAATGTGGTGGCACACTCTTCAAAACAAAAGGAAAGAGATATGATGGAATGGAAGCCACCAGAAAGAGATAAGAAAAAGTTAATTTTTTATGGGAGTTCAATTGAAAACCCGGGGATAGCAGGTATTGGTGGTGTGTTTAGAGATTCATCAAGTAAAGTGCTGGCTATGTACTCAGGACCCATAGGAGAAGGGGACTCTTTAAAAGGCTGAACTGATTGCGCTGTTACAAAGCTTAAAATTTGCTAAGAAATCCTTTTTTTATAATTAAAAATGATCAATTTCATTAATATAAACTATTGCAGTTACAAGTTTCCTGTGGAGAGGCACGAGCTGTGTCCTCTCCTGTCAGTAGGAAAAAAACAAAGGATAGAAGACAGATTCAGTCTACAATTGAGCCCAATACAAACTTTCCCTGTTTACCCCTTGCTTTGCAAGATCATCAGCCATAGAGTTTGCTGACCTCTCCACCCATTGTATTCTTACAGTCAAGCTTCTTATTAGGCAGTTGAACTTTTTAATTCATTCTTAAAACACCACACAACAGATTCCAGATTTTGTAGCCAGCCCACTACTACCTTGGAGTCCCCTTCAATTATCATCTGTTCCACACCTATCTGCACTGCTAATTGTACTCCCTGGATAGCAGCAGCAAGTTCCGCCCTAGTAGAGTTTCCAACTCCTATGGGTCCTGAGAAAATAAGGACCACATTCCCACTCTCATTCCTCAGTACCCCTCCCACCCCTGACGGACCAGGATTACCAAGGGTGCTCCCATCAAAATTCAGCTTCAAGAATCTTTCAGGAGGGGGTTCCCAAGCTATGCTCACTTTTATTTTTTTTGGATGAGCAATTAGCCACTGCTAACCAATTCCTCCACACATCATTGAATGTGAATTGATGAAATAAATCCAGTGATTTTAGCCATGAGATCACCCTATTTAGAATGCAGTCCTTCATCTCTTCTGGGCTTCTCTCCTTCTCTTGGAAAATTCTGACATTCCTTTCTTCCCACACAGACCACATCAGCACTGCTCTTGCACACCTCCACATAATCCTTCCTCTTCTGTGCCGCCAAGGGAAGAAAGCAGGATCAAAGAACAAGCTTGCATCTGCTGGCCTAACCAACCTGCACCCAAACAATGAGAAGAGCCACTCCCATAACTCTGCAGTAAATGAACAAGATATTAGTATATGGTTACAGTCCTCACCATGTGACCTGCAAAGAATACACCAGGAGGGTGAAAGGCAGAGAAACGGTCTTCTCTTTTGTAGAATATCAAAGGTGTTTATTTTCCTATAATACACTTCCCAACAAAAAGCCATAACCTTAGGGGGAACAGGCCTGCACCAAATTTCCTTAAAAGGGAAAGGCTGGTTGGGGGTAGACCGAGTAATGGATTTAAAAAAAAAGAAGTGCATGAAAAGGATCCACTCCGCTGGGGTGTCCAAATCCTAGTGTCAAGATCAGAAGGGTCCAAACATGCTGTATCAAGTAGACTTAGCAGATTTGTGAGAGACACAATTTCCTCTTCCCTTAAGCCTCTACGAAACCCAAAATCCCAGTTTGGTGTTAATGGGTAATTCAAAATGGAAAAAAACTTTGACACAACATGCTTTTTGTTCGTTGAAATAGAGGATAAAAAAGGGAAAAGGTCCTTCAAATGGAACCTCTCCCACCCAAGTATCCTCCCAAAATAGGACTGAGTTACCATTGCAAACATCATACCTGATAAAACTGAGGAATTGAGGAAGAATGCCATGAATAGCTTTCCAAGGTGTTGCCAAGGTTGCCTGCCATGATACTCTAGCATCCCATCCGTTTTCTGAGTGACCATGAATACTACCCACCACCTCATGCCAAAGTCTCTCTCTCTCCACTGGCCACCTCCATAGCCACTTCCCTAGCAATGCTTTATTTTTTTTGAATCACATTCCCTATCCCCAAGCCCCCTTCCTCTGCATTCCGGCAAACCACCTCCCATTTTATCAAGTGATCCTTTTACTCTCCCCCATCTCCCATAGAAAATATCTCATCAGTTACTCTAGCTTATTAGCTTCTCTAGGTGGTATCCTAAACACAGACAGGCAATAGATTGGTAAGTTAGCAAGTGTGGCTCTTATCAACGTGATTCTACCCCCCAAGGATAAATAGTTTTTCCTCCACGAAGTTAACTTCTTTTGGAACCTCTCTACCACTGGACACCAAAAGCTACTCTCCCTAGGGTTTGCCCCTAACGAAAGCCCCAAGTAGGTCATAGGCCAGGATGAGATAGAACAACCTAAACTTCTTGCTATAAACTCCACCTCCCTATCCTCCAAATTAACACCAGCTACACAACTCTTTTCGAAGTTGACACTCAAATTTGACAACCTTTCAAAGCTTCTAACCAATTCCTTGAGGTTCCTCACTCTCTCAATCTCATCCCCGTCACAGAAGATCAGAATATCATCTGCAAATTGGAGATGGGTGGCCGGAATACCATCCCTCCCTATTCTCCACCCTTTAATCACATCTTCTCTATCAGCCTTTGAGATCATTCTACTAAGCACCTCTGCTATTAGAGTGAAGAGGAAGGGTGAGAGAGGGTCTCCTTGCATGATACCTCTACAAGCTGGGAAGAAATCCTTCACCATTCCATTGACCAAGACAGAGTAATGGCAGGAACATCCATAAATCCAACTACACCACTTATTCCCAAATCCACAATTTCTCAATACTTCTATCAAAAAATGCCATTCCACCAAATCATAGGCCTTTTCTAAATCCAACTTACAAACAAAGCCTTTTCTTTTAGATCTTCTCATATCCTCCACGCACTCATTAGCAATTAGGATCTGATCTACCATCTGTCTCCCTTGTACAAAGGCTCCTTGTTCTTGGCTTATTAAGGATGGGAGAATTGCTTTAAGCCTCAAAGACAACACCTTAGCCAGGATTTTGTAAATGCTTGTTACCAGACTAATTGGCCTGAATTCCTTAGGTTGAATAGCATCCGATTTCTTAGGAATTAAGGCCAAGAAAGTGGCATGGACTCCCGGACTTACTATATGATTCTCTAAAAATTCCTAGACAACAACACGAAGATCTTCTTTCAAGGTATCCCAACAATCTTGATAGAAAGACATAGTAAATCCGTCAGGACTTGGCGCCTTAGATCTATCCATCATAAACACTACCCTCCTGATCTCCTCTTCCTCAATGTTCCTCTCTAGCCACCTTGCTTTTTCTTCCTCTAATCTTGGCCATTCCAAACCATCCACAGGTACCCTTTCATTCAAAGACCTACTATAGATGGATTTAAAATGATCTACAAAGGTCCTGGCTATATCCTCTTGGTTGGTGACCACATGCCCTTCTATTTCTAATCTAGCTACTAAGTTCTTCCTCCTTCTACCATTTGCCAACTCATGAAAGAACCTAGTATTCCCATCCCCCTCCTTAATCCACTTGTGCCTCGACTTCTGCCTCCAGCAAATCTCTTCTTTGAGTAAAACCTCTTCTAAGTCCTTCTTCAATTGCCTTCTTGATTCTCTATCTTGTTCCCTCAATAACCCTTAAGCTTCATTTCCATCCAATTTTTCAATTCGTGTGACCAAGCTCAACTTTTGTTCCTCCACCCTGCCGAAATGATCTTTATTCCACTCCTTCAATTTGACTCTCAGTCTCTTCAACTTCTGATGAAACTTAATTCATTTCCACTTTATTCCCCTTAACTCCTCGTTCCAGCAATCCTTCACTAAGCTTTCAAACCCAGGATGAGTTAACCACATATTCTCAAACCTGAATGGTTTAGGTCCACTAACTAGGGGTTCCACACCAATCCTGATGAGACAATGGTCTAATGTAACCCTAGGCAGAGCTCTAGAGACCAAGTTCCCCCAGCTGTTTTCCCATTCTAAATTGAATAAAAACCTATCCAGCTTTGAACACAGCAAATTAGCTTGAAAGTTAGACCAGGTGAATCTAGCTTGCAACATTGGAATTTCTTTTAGCTCGCAATCTTCTATAAACCCATTAAATTTCCGCATACTTGTTGTGACTGACTAGACATGATTGCTAGATTCCTCTGAGTACCTTGTGACATTGAAATGCCCTCCCAGACACCAAGGTCCATCCCATAAACCTCGAATTGCATACAAGTCCTCCCACAATTCATTTCTTTCTCTGTAGAAATTAGGTTTGTACACATTGGTCAGCACCCAACAAAATCCATCCACTACATCCTTGAATTTAATGGATACCGAGTATCTACCCACTAGCTCCTCCACTGCTTCCACTACCCCATTCTTCCACACGATGACAATTCCTCTCGAGACACCCCAGGATGGAGCCAAGGACCAACTAACACCTCTAATCCTCCAAAAACCTCTTATCCATCTTCCATCCAGTTCAAAGAGCTTTGTTTCTTGCACCATCACAATGTCAGGCTTCTCCCTTGTGAGTAAATCCTTTAATACTCTCCTTTTCCTAGCACTTCCCAATCCTCTCACATTCCAACTGATAATCCTCGTGGGCACTCTTTCAATAAGGTCCCTCCTGAAGTCAACTCCTTACCTAGAGTTCTTCCTCCTCTCTCCCCTTCCGCTAAACTCAATATCAGCCTCGATGTCAGATATAGTTGTTGCACCTCAGTCCTTTTCTTCTTTCTATGCTCCCTTTTCTCCTCTTTTTTTTCCTCGGGTTTTCTATGGTATGTTTTAATTACTTCCTTTCCCACCCCAAGGTCAACCTTGTAATGATCTCTTCCTGTTTCAGAATTTGATCCTGCCATCTTATCGCCTTCTATTTCTTCCCCCTCTCCTTCCTCACTAAGCAAACCTTTCTTCTGAGAATTCCTTTCCAAGTAATCTTCCTTCAGTCTTATTTCCTCAAATTTTGTACAGATTAGCTTCCATATTCTTTCCACCTCCTCCCCCACACCTTTATGACAATTTAATTCTTCATTCTTCTTATATTCAAGATTGCCACCAACACCTTCAATCCTTCCTTTAGCCACCACATCTGCTCCTTTAGGATGGGACATTAGAGTATCTGCAACAGGCTGAACACACACATCAGTAACAAAAACCGAATGGACACCCATACCTGATCGCAGAGTAGGAGAATAGGGAGAAAAGAGGCCTGCATCTGAGAAATTACAGGTAGTGCCAAGTCTGTCCCCTTAGTTGGCGTTTGTAGTGAAGTGGTTAAAGTTAAATTTTCACCTTTATCAAATCGTACCCGCAGAGAAGCCTGTTCCTGTTCCTCCCTTTTTGGCCTATCTTCACAGTCCATCGGAGATTCCTGTGCCTTTATACTAACTCTGTTTGTGTCCTGAGAGGTTGTAATTGCTCCCTCATGGAAGGGGGTGTAATAAGCTCCGCATCTGAATACGTGCTTTCTATCCTTCTCATCTCCCCTTCTTCCTCTTGAGAGAATCCTTCTAAGTAGAGAACCTCTGTACTGAAGCTTTCTTCCTGTAAAATATCCACGTTTTCTTGCAGATCAATACTTCCCAAACTTGATGTATCCGTCGAAACTTCATTGTCGCCACCTTCTTCATCTGTGTCTTCACTATTCAAAAGGTTCTAGGCCGCGCCGCTTCAAGCTTCTGAGGTTTCGCCTGTCCGGAGAGAGGATCTTGGACCTCTTGGCCAGAACCCATTGTAGGTAGGTTGGGGCCAATACTACTACTCGCGCGCAGGCTTGATAGAAAGAATTCGAGGAAGAGGGAGATAGACGGTTCTTACCATCTATTGGAGTTGTTTCTTTCCCAAGCGTGTGTGACTTAAGTGAGTCACGCGACCTGGCATGGGCCAACTTGATCCGCGGCCCACCTATCCTTTTGTTACTAGGCCCAACAGTGTTTTGAGGCCCACTCGAGCTAATAAGCTCTGGCACGTGAGACTTTACAAGGTCACGCTCAGTGCCCCCTACCCTAAATTCCGGTTCACCCTTTTTTGGTTCAACCCGGTCTGACACCTTAACCTTCCTTTTGATTTTTGAATTTGAATCCGAAAATTCACCTTCTTTTACCACCTGAGCATAAGATTTACTGCCCTCCCTACTGAAAACTTGTTCTCCACGTAGTTGACCGCCCAACCCTGTTCCTTGACCTTTGCCATTTTGACCTTCCTGTCTGCCAAAACCTTTAGACAGTCCTAAAGGCTGTCTATCCAAATGTGTGAAAGCTTTATCTTTCTCTGAGTGCCTTGCCCCCATCCTGCCACATAGCTCTAGCCATTCTTTCCTTTCATCTTCAACCTATCGAGCCTCCCTCCAACATTAATACTTACCTTTCTGGGTATATCTTCAAGCTTAACTCCACTCACCAACAAGGCTTCCGATCGTAGGTCTCCCCAGAACTCTACGTCAAGACGAACACCACAAAGCATTGCAATGGAGGCTGCTGTCTCATGATTCCACAAGTGGAAAGGCTTGGAGTTCGACGAGGGAGACCACTTAAACAGACTAAAAGAACCTAAAGGATCCTGAAAGCTCAGAGCTTCCACTTCAATCAAATTTTCAACAGGATCAAGTAGGACCTTAAAGCTGTTAAAAGGGGTCAGGATAAAGGTGGTTCTCAGGTTCAATTTTTGTATTAACATATCAGCCACTTTCCTCCACTCCAGTATCGGTTTATTAGCCTCAAGCACCATCATGTCTTCCCAACAACCTTTTCTTACATTGACAGTCATTGTGGAAAGGCTCTGACAGTGTGCCATAACAAACATATCCTTCCTTTTCACCTCAGCATCAGTCTTCCTTGGAACCTCTCCCTCTCCTTTATCTTCCCCCTTTCTCCTGGAATTAAAAAATGTCTTTAACACTGAGGCAACCTCCTTCCATCCTTGACCATTCTTTCCTTGAGGGAAGCAGACCATTTGCTTCTTACCTTTAGCAAAAAATTCAGACAAGGAGATATATGAGCCTTTTGAGTTCCTCTTACACTCCATCAGGTAACTTCTTCCTGTCTCCACGGACCATTCCTGCCTACTTGGTTTTTTGCCTCTATTTGCTGCCTCCGACATGAACTCCATGAGCCATTCAACCATCTCCTGACCTTGAACCAACACCATAGCCTTCTTCATTTCCCGAATCTTTAGGCTAGAGTGTCCCTTAATCTTCAACTCCTCGAAGAGAAACTCCTTAGTTTCGATTCTTAAAGACTTCCTCCATCGTGCAACCTCCACAAAGCCTCTGCTCTCCATCTTTCCTAAGTCCTAATAACCTTTATGCCTTATCTAATTAAGCCTAATACCCAAGAGCTGACCAACCACATCAAGACACCCAACCATAACCCCCCAAACCAAGGGAGCTAACCAGAAATACTGCAAAAAGATTCAAATAAACGTCTCTAGGTCCCAAGCATTTATAGAAAGAAATTTCCTTCTAGTAATTTGTCCCTAGGTTCCTTTTATTTGCCTAGGGAAAAATGCTAAGAAATCCAATTTTAGAAACTTGCCTTAAGGGAGACAAACAGTCTGGAAGGGGACCTGATGCTTCCTTCAATTGGAATCGAAGGACAGGTAATGGGATGGGCGGCACTTTAGAAAAGCAAGGGGTATTGAGGCAGCAGTTATTCTGGGCTCTATTGTAAATTAGTTATATGGACATCTGTATTTCTGGGTGAATGAATACCCAAACTGTTGTAACTTTTACCTCCCCATTAATAAAATTAATCTTTTTTCTGATAAAAAAACAAAAAGATTCAAAAGAATATCACTTTGTCTAGAGTCTTCCTAGAAAGACCTCTAGAGAGCTTTTAACTGGCCAATGGTTTACAAGGAATGACTTATTTCTTTGAATAGAGCAGTTAAATGAGAATGGGTAACTGACTCTTCAAATAAATGGTATAGAGCATAGACCTTTGAGTACTTCTACATCTTCTAACAAGATAGGTGGTGGCTAAAACTCCATCCATATAAAAAAGAAGCCTTTTCAGGGATCTTTGAGCCCAATTCCACTGCTGAGGGAATGGACATTCTCCCTGCCAATGAGAGTTAAATAGCAAGATTTCCTTGAGAATATCCTTCAGAATTTATGTCTCATATCCCCCTATCAATGGAGCATTATTGAAGTTTAAAATTTAATTTTGTACAGTCTAGCTACTGATTGTTGAGTTTCTCATCCAAATACCTACTTCGCCAGAGAATTCACTTGCCATCTGGGAACCAAAAACAAAAAGCCTAATAGAGATATTGCCAGTAATAACTCAATTAAGAGGTTCTTGAAAAAGTTCTATTCTAGGACAAGTTAAAATATATGGTAAAAGAGGATTAACAAAAAACTTAATTAAGCTGAGATTTCTTGTTGCAGCTTCATGACCCTACCTACCTATCTGCAGTAATTGGCATGCAGAGAATCAATCAAATGTATTGGTGGGCAAGCAACATTAAATGCGGAATTGTCTAATAAGTGGAGGCTTGAATATGGAAGATTTGTATAGCCACGATTGCAATGAGAACCAAATGCATGAAAATATGTAAAAACATTCAAGATAATATGCACTAAGCAATCTCGTCACCTCATGAAATTACATATGACTGCAAGGAACATACATGGGAGACCATGGCATTGCAGCTGAGAAACTGTGCGTCTCCAAAAATGAATTTGAGAGTATCAACGACCGAACACGTCTTGGACGATACTGAGCAAAAAGTTGAGCTAGGAATCCTCCTAGCGATGTTCCATAAAGATGTACCTGTTAAATGAGATTGGTCAGCCTATCCAAGAAAAAACTCAAACTATCAAATCACAATCACAAATTGAACATGAACAGCTATTGTAATACCAAATCACAATCACGAATTGCATATTCTAACTCTGAATTTTGTTTTTGATAAGCAACAGTGTATTTCATTAAAACCCCAGCATGCTCAAGGAAAGAAGCAGCTGGTCAAGCAGTACAAGGCTAGCTCTGAGACAAGGAGCACAAATTACACACCAGTTAAGAACAACTGAACAAGAAAACAATACAACAATGCAACTCAGATATAATCATTACAGATTGATCCCCATCCCTGGACATCCTCATTCTAATTGATTTCTCCCCAGCCCTGCCCTTGCAAGTGAGTCTGTTAATTCATTGGCATGCCTGGACACCCAGTTGAACGAGCTATTCAAATTCAAATTGGTGGCCACAGATTGTGCCTGTCTCACCATCAGTCTGAATTCCCATGAATTTATATCTTGAGAACTCATCCAACAAATTACAGTTCAGCAAGACTAGTATCCCAGCTGAAGAAGAAGGTTGCCCATGAAATAGGCAGAACCTGGGGATTCATTTAAAAGTGAATGTTTCATGTATTGCAACACTTTTAGCTCTGCAGTTTATCGTTTTTGAACCGCTGAAGCCATGATAAAAGGGAGTTGCTTATCTCATGCATCTAAATCACCAAGAACTGCAAGATCCAAAAAGTTGGAACTGAATACCATCTTGTTAGTTACTTTTGACTTATGAAAAATCAGGTCTCCTTAAGTTTTCCAAATCTTAAAGCAAAATGTAAGCCCCACATCTCTCTCTCTCTCTCTTTGTGGTGGGGGGGGGGGGGGGGGGACTGTAACAAGAAAAGAGAAAAAGGAGGGGAAAAATACAATCTTCAGGCCCTGAGACAAGGAAGTATACAGGAAGAGGCTTACCAGTGAATGAGGCTACCCAAACAATAGAACTGATACCAGATACAATATACAAGGATACTCAAAAACTAAGACCCCTCAATATAAGCCTCCAGGATGAGACAATAAATCACTGAACTCACCAGATAATGATATCATGTAACTTATACATCAGGTAGTAGAAACTGATCGGACTGGTTTTCCTTTCTTCACCACATTCTTTGACATGGATCTATAAAATTTTTAGTATGATGGTTTAAAGGGGTGCCACGCCTAGATGTACAGCAAGGCACAATTTAAACCATGCACCTCACTTGAACCCAAGGGATGCCACTTTCAAAAGGCACATGCCTAGTGTGCCTAGGCCCACAGTTTGGGTCGCCTTGTTCCTCGGTCCAGGCATGCACCTTCTATAAGTTTACTTCTTTAGTTTTTTTTTTTTTTGATATAATTTTATGTGTTTTTGAGCTTTGAATGGTCTATTAACTTCTAAACGACCTATTATTGTTGTTTGTGCACTAATAACAGTCTATGAATGTGTAAACAAAAAAATAAATAAATAAAGACCTTTTGAATACCTGAAGCCCTAGTTGTTGTGCATACAATCTCAGATTAGAACAATTTGCACTAAAGAAGCAACAAGAGTCTAATTGGTCTCTGATCCCCAACCCTGAAACAAAATGAACTGCAACCAAAATCACAAAACCAACTTCCAGGGATCAAGAATACAAGACATCTAACCATCACACTAGCTACTTTATGTGATGCAACTAGGAAACAGACAAACACGTCCAGAATTTCACAGGTTCAAATTGTTAAATAATTGAAGCACCTTGGTTATAATTTTCTTTCATTCAAGGAACTGTTCAACCTAAAAGCTTAAGCTGTTAGGTGAGGTCACTGAATAGGATTTTATTTTCTAACATGCCCCCTCACATGAAAGCCAATCAGGCTAAAAGCATGGACAAGCACAGGCCCACCCATGCCTTGTGCTGAAATTTAATTTATTACAATGGAGGCGACAAGGCTCAAACACTAGACCACTTGGTCAAACATGCTCTAATACCATGAAAAGGAACCATTCAACCTAAAAGCTTAAGCTATTAGGTGAGGTCCCTGAATAGTTTTTTTGTTACTTTAAAAAACTGCTTTTATGTTAATTTTGGAGGTCTATGCCTTTTCTCAATGCTATCTTTTTGGATAACTAGGAATATCACTTTCATGAGCATGTATTACTGCCCAATGGCACTATCAAGATTGACACCCGCTATTTCTATCATGTAACTAAGATATTCATCATTGATAACTTGTCCATTTGAGACATTCAACAGCCATCTTTACAATGTTATAACCACTAGTCATGAAGCCCATGGGTCATGGATGTGATGTTCTCAACTCTTAAGTAAGAGATGTAACAAACCTACTGACAGTCATTTGATTTATGAATAAGCAAAAGAAATAATCCGGGTTTCTAGAATGACTCCTAAATTTTTAAAGGAACAAGTCTAAGTGAGAGAATATAAAGAATAAAATGATTATCTTACATGATGAACATCAATAGCATCCAAAAACTTCTCAAATGCTTGAATCCACTCATGTTGATTCCATACACGTGGTATATCAACAGAAATTACTCTGTAACCCTGAAAACATATTCATAATTAGATTCCTCAATTGGTACTGTCAGTAACTATGGGAAGTAAAAAATAAAATAAAAAAAAACAGAAAAGAAGGTACTCAAAGTAATTATGACACAGGCAATATCTAACCAAGAACAAAAACCTAATTCACATTTATAGTTATGTTAACACGATCTAACTTGAGTTAAAAGAATTTTGAAGCCTATAATTTTTCATTTCATCAATAGTCAAATAGTTAATATATAGTAGAGGGATCTCTGTTACACTTTTTCTATTTTGAAAAAGATAAAGTAATTTATTGATGCATGTATTATGTATAAGCACATAAAAGTCAATTGAACTTGGAGAACTTAAATTTAGTGGTTTCTTATATTATTCTTCTAACCTACATAATAATATATGCAAATAAAAGTTTAGAATGGTCATGCATACAGAGGTCTGCTCGTGATATTTGGATTTCAGACAAGCCCAAGACGGCAAGACCCTAATCTATGATACTTAATCACTCCTATGCTTCATTCCTTTGGTTTTCATTTTGTTGAGCAGGAAACCAAGAAGAAGAAGAAAAGGAGAAAAGAAGAAAGAAGGAGAAGAGGAAGAAGAATAAGAGGCAACTGAGTTAAGGCCTCAACAAAACTTGGCTTCAGTCGAGTGAAGCTATCTATTTTATATTGTTCTGGCCATACATAACAAAATGTATACAGAAGTATGAAAATACCCCTGCGGGTACTAAGCCTGTGTACAGTACATATAATACACCTGTTAACACTCCCCCCTCAAGTTGGGGCATAGATATCAATCATGCCCAACTTGTCACAGAGACCTTGATGTCTGGAATAGTTTAGCCCTTTTGTAAACAAGTCTGCAAGTTGGTCTTCAGAGCTGATGTATGGAGTGCATACTTCGCCTGTGATGATTTTCTCTCTGATAAAATGCTTGTCAACTTCAATGTGTTTTGTTCTATCATGTAGTACCAGGTTGGCAACAATACTGATAGCTGCCTTGTTGTCACAGAGTAGAGTCATGGGTTTACCAACTGGAAAACCCAACTCTCCCAATAGATTCTTTATCCACATACCTTCGGCTACTCCGTGTGCCATTGCACGGTACTCAGCTTCAGCACTGGATCTAGCTACCACAGTTTGCTTCTTACTCCTCCAAGTAACCAGGTTCCCTCCTACAAAGGTGCAGTAACCACTAGTAGACCTTCTGTCACTTTGAGATCCAGCCCAATCCGCATTTGTGTAAATTTCAACCCTCAAGTGTCCATGTTTCTGGAATAATAAACCAGCACCCGAGAACTTCTTAAGATACCGTAGTACTCTCTCTGCTGCTTCAAGGTGGGTGGACCTAAGTGCATGCATGAACTGACTGAGGACAACAACATATGCTATGTCTGGACGAGTCATAGAGAGGTACAACAATCTCCCTACAAGCCTCTGAAATTGCTTCACATCCTTAAGTGGTTCACCTTGACTGTCACTTAACTTATGGTTGGGATCAATGGGAGAGTCGGCTGGTTTAACCCCAATCTTTCCAGTGTCCTTAAGCAAATCTATGACATATTTCCTTTGAGAGATGAAGATACCCCTTTTTGATCGGGCAACCTCAATTCCAAAGAAGTATTTGGCGGGACCTAGATCTTTCACCTCGAACTGAGTGGCAAGGAAGCCCTTCAAACTTTGAATTTCATCTTTCCAGTCACCAGTAACAATTAAGTCATCCACGTATACTATTAGGGCAGCCATTTTACCTTCTACTCTTTTTACAAACAGTGTGTGATCTGACTGACATTGCTTATATCCCCTCTTCTGGACTGCAATACGAAATCTGTTGAACCAAGCCCTTGGTGATTGCTTCAGCCCATATAAAGACTTCTTCAACTTGCACACCTTTTGTTCACTTCCTTGAGCCAAAAAACCGGGGGGTTGAACCATATAAACTTCCTCTTCAAAGTCACCATTCAAGAAGGCATTCTTGATGTCGAGCTGATGTAGATCCCAATTCAGATTGGCAGCAAGAGAGAAGAGGACTCTAATAGAGTTCATTTTGGCAACAGGTGCAAAGGTTTCTGCATAATCAACCCCATATAGTTGAGTGAAACCCTTTGCCACGAGCTTTATATCTCTCCACGGTTCCATCAGCCCCATGCTTAACAGTGAACACCCATTTACATCCAACTGGATCCTTTCCCTTGGGGAGATCAACAAGTTCCCATGTGCCATTCTGCCACATTCTTGGGAATAGGGATACTGTCAATGGAGGTAAGAAAAGCACGAAATGAAGGTGCGATGTTCTCATAGGAAACAAAGTTGGAAATGGGGTGTTTGGTGGTACACGACCTAACACCTTTCCTGTGGGCAATGGGAAGGTCAAGATCATTAGCAACAGGGAGGTTGGGAGTCAAGTTACTTGAGTGAGTATGATCTTCCCCCAAGGAATCTGATGGCATTTGAGGTACGACTTCTGGATTCTCCTCAGCTCTTGAACCTGATTGGCCTTTACGACGACGAGAAAAAACACGAAAAGGTGGAGGATCAGAAGGAGAAAAGGGAGAAGGAGAAGGAGAAGGAAAAGGAAAAGGAGTAGGAAGAGGAGGAAGTTGAACCAGTTTCTCCTCATACCTACACTCCCCCTGAGGAGAAACAGGAAAGAAGGGCTCATCCTCAAAGAAGGTAACATCCATGGAGACATAGAATTTTCGTGAAACAGGATCAAAGCAACGATACCCTTTCTGAGAGAATGAGTAGCCAAGAAATATACATGGAATAGCACGAGAGTCCAATTTTCCCCGGGTGGGGGAAAGGTTTTGGACAAAACACCGACAACCAAAAACACGGGGAGGAATAGAAAGAAGAGGGGCCTTAGGAAAGAGAAGCTGATGTGGAGCTTTGTACTCTAACCAACGAGAGGGCATTCGATTAATGAGGTATGTAGAACAAAGGACGACCTCAAGCCAAAAACGTTTGGGAACATTCATGTGGAGTAGTAAACCCCGTGCCACTTCAAGAAGGTGACGGTTCTTCCGTTTAGCCACACCATTTTGTTGTGGCGTGCGGGCACAAGAGCTCCGGTGAAGAGAGCCATGTGAAGCAAGGAACTCCGTGAGGTCACTATGAAAAAACTCTTTTGCATTGTCTGATTGAAATATTTGAATTTCAGTCTGAAATTGGGTGAAGACCATCAGCTGAAAATCTTGGATAATTTTTGGTACTTCCTCACGGGTTCGCATTGGATATACCCAAGTGTATCTGGAATAATCATCAATGAAGGTAATAAAGTACTTGTAGCCACTCTCAGAAGGTAAAGTAACAGGGCCCCACACATCCGAATGCACAATGTGAAAAGGAAACTCAGATTTACTATTTCTTTGAGGAAATTGAGTTCTACAATGCTTGCTTAATTGACACGTTTGACAAGAAAAATTAGAAACAGACACGGACTTACACATTTCTAGGAAAACAACTTTCAACGACTCAAAAGACAAGTGACCCAAACGACAATGCCATAAATACATTTTACTCTTTTTGAACTGACTCATAGACTCTGTAACAAGAAGGCCAATCGTATTCTCCAGCATATAGAGTCCATCAACCATACGACCTCTACCAATCGTCCTCCCTGAGGCCAGATCCTGAATCACACAATAGGAAGGGAAAAAAGTCACAGAACAGTTTAAGGAATTTGTAACACTAATGACTGAAAACAAACATATGAAATTTTGGAACATGAAGAACATTAGAAAGAGTAAAGCCAAGGGGAAGAGAGAGAGTTCCTTGACCAGCTATGGGAGAGTATGATCCATCAGCTAGTCTCACTTTATCTCTTCCGGAAAGGGGGTGATAAGTTTGGAAGAAAGAGGACATACCAGTCATGTGTTTTGACGCTCCAGAATCAATGATCCATGGAGAGTCAAGGTCGTGAGAAGCAACATGGAAAGCTGTGGCAAGATTACCTGATGTGGATGCAAAAGAGGTGGTGGGAGGATCATCCATATGGCGAATTGTTCTACCATAAAGCTCCAAATGGTCACGGAAGGAGTTGACAATATCCTCTCTTGGGTTGGATCCAGAGTAGTTATGTTGGCCATGTGGTGGTTGAGTCACAGTGGAGGTGGAGGGCTGATTCTCCTGAGTAACCATATTGGCCATGTGGTGTTTCTTGGTACCTTGCTGCCCTTGTCTTCTAATACCATATGAACCTTGCTTCTTAGGTAAATCCTGAGCCCACTTCGGTTTCCCATGGAGATCCCAACAAGTATCTTTGGTTTGTCGGGGCTTCTGACAATTAGTGCACCACAATTTTTCCTTATCTTCTGCTTTCTTCTGGAGATCTCCTCTCTTGAAAGAAGGTCCACCACTAGTAGAGGGACCCCCCTTTGCTACCAACACAATTGCATCCCCTCCGGTGTTGTTCATCAAGTTCCTTCTGCTCTCTTCAGACTGGACAAGAGCATTGACCTCCTGAATTGAAGGAAGATCCTTTGAACTTAGAATTTGTACTCTGATGGGTTCATAGATAGGATTGAAACCATGTAAAAAGGCAAATACCCTTTGCTGTGAGACAAGTTTCTTATACAATTTTGCATCTTCCTCACACTTCCACTCAATGTTCTGGTAATGGTCCAGCTCCTTCCAAACAGTTGTCAGATCAGAGTAATAAACTGATAAACTCCTCTCCCCCTGTTTACAAGTAGATGAAGCTGCTTGCAGTTGATAAATTTTGGCATAGTGTCGGAGTTCAGAATAGGTGGACTTTGCCTGATCCCATATCTCATTTACAGTTTCAGCCCACATGAAATTCTTCCTTATTTGCGGTTGCATGGAGATCAAAAGCCATGACATAACCATACTATTCTCCTGATCCCATTTATCATGTTCTGCATTTTCAGAAGGTGGTTCTTTGATTCTTCCATTTATGTAGCCTACTTTTCCCCTTGCAGTTATGTATAGTTTGATCCCCCTTGACCACTCTAGATAGTTTAACCCGTCAAGAGGAACACCAGCCATAGGGAAGGATAGATCACTGTTCCCACTCATTCCATTCAGCATTGTGGAGATTCCGGATGTAGCTGAATCTTCACTACTCATGATTCTCAGTTCAGAAATACACAAAACCAAAGCACAGTCTTACAGAGCTGCAACAGTCCACAACAGGACACTTGCTGATTTTCGGACCCACAAAGAACCAAGCACAAACACTACAACTGCAGTACTAGGGTTTATCACCTACACTGTGTAGGAGTCCACAAAACACTATACGAACTGCACATGCAGTGTAACCAAGTCTGAAAGACCTACAGTTCACAACCTTGATACAGCTTCTCAGCCCAAAAAAAAGTCACAGTAGGAGCAGCAATACGAGTGGTGATTCACCACACCTAATTGGCTGATATCCACTTTCCAGGGCAGCCGAACAATCACTCAAGTTCTAGGGTTCATCAACAGCCCCTTAGAGTGCAGACTAGGCAACATACAATCGGAGGAAGGGGAACAGTCCCTACTCAGATTATGGAACATTAACAGTCATGCAAGAAGCCATAAACAGGAAGAGAGAAAAAAAAAATCTCAGTACCAGCAATAGGCAGCACAGTCATCAGTCATGAACTCGAACTCCCCTTCAGGTCAGAGCCTTCCTTCGAACATCTGGGATGGATTTCTACAGTCCTCTTAGCCAAAACAACCCACCTACCAGCAAAAATACATGTAGCCGAACCTTTTTTCTGTGCTAGGAAGTTGAACAGTCAGCATACTTGTAGCAAAGCCCTACTCGGCAGTGGAGACTAATCGTAGCACTAGAAAAGCTTCCTCTTCCTTGTCTTCGAGCATCAGTACTATAACTCCTTCGCAGCAGAGGAGAGAGACCTCAGCTAGTTGTTTTCTAGGCATGGACGAACCTGGCTCTGATACCATGTTGAGAAGGAGACCAAGAAGAAGAAGAAAAGAAGGAGAAAAGAAGAAGAAAGAGGAGAAGAAGAAGAAGAATAAGAGGCAACTGAGTTAAGGCCTCAACAAAACTTGGCTTCAGTCGAGTGAAGCTATCTATTTATACTGTTCTGGCCGTACATAACAAAATGTATACAGAATTACGAAAAATACCCCTACGGGTACTAAGCCTGTGTACAGTACATATAATACACCTGTTAACACATTTCATTCATTGATTTATCACAATACACAAGCACTAGATATTCTCTTCATATCTTCTCACACTTACAGAATAAGGCCTCCTCTCCTCCCCCTAGTTGTTCTTTTCTTCCAGTAGGCAAATCCGAACTGTAATCAGTCCAATTCTTGATGCAAATTAAAAAGAAGAAGAAGAAGAAGAAGAAGAAGAGAAAGATGAGAGAAAAGAGTGATTAGCCTTAGCTGCCGCCCCACTCATCTATTTATAATAACATAAAAAAAAAAAGATTGCAATTACATTAATGCCCCTACTGCTTACATAAGCAAATAACTAATAAACTAGCATTGCTAACAGCATCCTAACAGCAGATATAAAGAGAACTAACTAACAGCAGTAGTGGAAACCACAATAAATAAAATAAAAGCACTAGTTATTGCTCTACATCTCTACACTCCCCCTCAAGTTGGAAATAGATATTTATCATTCCCAACTTGTGTAAATCTGTTTCCAACTTAGCCTTTGTAACTGCCTTGGTGAAGAGATCAGCAAGCTGCATATCAGAGGCAATATATGGAAGACACACTTCTTGAGAGGCAACTCTCTCTGATAAAGTGTCGATCCACTTCAATATGTTTAGTTATGTCATGTTGTACTGGATTGTGGGCAATGTTAATAGCAGCCTGATTATCACAATATAGCATCAGAGGTTTCCCATAAGCAATTCCTAGTTCCTGAAACAAGGACCTCAACCATAATACTTCAGCCACACCAAGTGCCATAGATCTGTATTCTGCTTCAGCAATGGAACGTGCTACAACATTTTGTTTCTTACTCCTCCAAGAGACAAGGTTGCCTCTACAAAGGCACAATACCCAGAGGTATTGTGCTGGATTGTGGGCAATGTTAATAGCAGCCTGATTATCACAGTATAGCATCAGAGGTTTCTCATAAGCAATTCCTAGTTCCTAAAACAAGGACCTCAACCATAATACTTCAGCCACACCAAGTGCCATAGATCTGTATTCTGCTTCAGCAATGGAACGTGCTACAACATTTTGTTTCTTACTCCTCCAAGAGACAAGGTTGCCTCTACAAAGGCACAATACCCAGAGGTAGACCTCCTGTCATCAACACACCCCACCCAATCAGTATCTCTGTAGACTTCTATATTCATGTGACCATTATTTTTGAAGAGTATGCCTCTGCCTAGATATCTCTTCAGGTAAGCAAGGATCCTCTCAACTGCAAGAAGATGGTGGTTGTGGGAGAATGCATGTACTGGATAACTGCGTTGATTGCATAAGAAATGTCTAGTTGGGTGAGGCACAGATAAAGCAGTTTTCCAACCAACCTCTGAAACATAGCCTTGTCTTCAGAGGGCTCTCCACCTTTGGTTCTAATCTTGTGGTTTTGTTCAATGGGTGTGTCAGCTGGTTTAACACCTACCTTTCCAGTTTCCTCCAAAAGATTAATAACATACTTCCTTTAAGAGACAAAAATTCCATGTTTGGACCAGGCTACTTCAATACCCAAAAAATAGTGTAGTTCTCCCAAGTCTTTGACTTCAAATTCTTTGTGAAGCAGTTGTTTAAGAGAGTCAATCTCATGGGTATCACTCCCTGTCACCACAATATCATCCACATAAACAGCAAGTAGAGTCAAGGAGAAGTATGTTTTCTTAATGAAAAGAGTGTGATCTGATTGGGCTTGGGCATAGCCGAATTTTCCGAGAGCTAGTCTAAATCTATCAAACCATGCTCTTGGTGACTGTTTCAGTCCATATAAGGCTTTATTCAACCGGAAGACCTTCTTCCCTGCTTCTATACTGTAGAATTCAGGAGGTAACTCCATGTATACCTCCTCTTGCAAATCACCATTGAGGAAGGCATTTTTAACATCCATTTGGAACAATGGCCATGAGAAATTTTCTGCAATGGACAATAACACTCTGATAGTGTTCATCTTGGTTACCGGTGCAAAAGTCTCCAAGTAGTCTATACCATAAGTCTGTGTTAATCTGGCCTTATACCTCAAAACGGAGCCATCAGCATTATGTTTTATTGTAAACACCCATCTACACCCAACCAGTTTCTTCCCTTTCGGCTGATCAACCAATTCCCATGTATTATTTTTGAGAAAAGCATCCATTTCTACCTTCATGGCATCCTTCCACTCTGGTATAGACAAGGCTTCTTGCACTGTCCTAGGAATGGAAGTGGCAGAGATAGATGCCAAAAAGGACTTATAGGATGGAGACAAATGGTCATAAGTCAGATACTGAGAAATACAATGTTCTATAGATGAAGTGCGACGGCATTTCCCTTTTCGGATAGCAATCGGAAGATCAAGATCATCAAAAGGAAGTGAAGGCTTAGTAATGGGAGGCATCTCATTAGGCTCAGTGATGGGAGATATCTCCACTGTAGTAGGATGTGAGAGAGTTGTAGTACCCGGATCTAGAGCCACAGAGGAAACTGACTGGAGCTGGCCTGGACTGCTAAGGACCGAAACCAACCTGTCTCCACCGCCTATGAAACACCCTCAACTCCCTACACTTTTGACAACCCTCGTCATTACACTCTCATTCAGTAATTGGGGCAAGTGAAGGAATTTCTGATGTGGGTAAACCCATCTTACTACTCTTCCCCTAAGAAGAAACTCTATTATAGTAGGGAACATACTCAAAGAAAGTCACATCCATAGAAACAAACCGTTTCCCAAAAGTAGATTCATAGCAACAATATCCCTTTTGATTTTGTGCATACCCAAGAAATATGCATTTGGAAGCTTTAGGGTCAAACTTAGAACGATGAGGTCCAAGAATCTAAACAAAACAAGTACATCCAAAGGTTTTAAGGGGAATAGTGAACAAGTCTTTATCGGGATATAAGAGGCTAAATGGAATTTTCATGTCTAGGACCCAAGAAGGAACCCTGTTGATGAGGTACATGATTGTATGGATAGCATCCCCCCATAAACGTATAGGAACATTGGAGTTTAGCATAATGCTTCTAGCTACCTCTAATATATGCCTATTCTTTCTCTCAGCAACTCCATTTTGCTGAAGTGTGCGAGCACAAGTGTTCTGATGAATAACCCCATGGTCAAGGGTTTTGCAAAATACTCTTTGGCATTATCTAACTTAAAAACTTTGATTTTGACTCAAAACTAGGTTAGGACTATTTGATGGAAGTTCTAAGTCAAAGTAAGGACCTCATCTCGAGAGTTCATAAGATAAACCCATGAAAAACAAATATAGTCATCAACAAACAGTAGAAAGTATCGGTATCCCCCCATACCAATGACATGATATGGTCCCCAAACATTAGTATGCACAATTTCAAAAGGAATAGTACTTTTAATGCTCAAAGAATAAGTTGTTCTACAATGCTTTGCAAGTTCACAACTTTCACATTTTAAACTAGACATCTAGACCGACTCAAACAAACTGGGAAACAAACTCCTTAAAGACTTAAAAGACAAATGACCCAACCGATTATGCCAAAGCATCATCTGACTCACAGACTGAGAAACAAAAGACCTTCCAACTTTACCTTCCCCATGTAGGCACCCTCCAATCAGGTAGGTTCCATTCGTCTCATGGCCAATCCCAATCACCTTCCTTGTCTCCAGATCCTGAAAAACACATCGATTAGGAAAAGTCACTGAACAGTTTTGATTTTTAGTGATGCTACTAACTGACAACAGGTTAGTACTAAGTTTAGGAACATGCAAAACCGAGGACAAGGAGATGGCATTCGATAATCTAATGTTTCCCTTCCTAGAGATGGGAACAAGGGATACTCTATCTCTGCCAGAGGATAAGCAATAAGTAGTAAACAGAGAAGATAAGCCTATCATGTGGTTAAATGCACCTGAATCTATGACCCAACAAGGTCCATTATTACTTGGGCCTAAAACATGATATGCTGATGCCCGTTTACCTGAATGAGCAAATGCTGAAGTAAGAGTAGCAGGTGTAATCAGTGGCTGAGATGAGGGAGCTGAAGTACCAACTTCACTTTCTAACTGTGTCAGAGCAGCTTGGACAACAGCTAAAGTGTCTAGGGATGTACTCGTATTGGAAGAGGATGCACCATCAGTAATAATAGCCACATTGGCATTCCCCCTTTTACTTCTGATCTTTGTTGGCATTAAATGTGGATATAACTTCCAACAAGTTTCCTTGATGTGCTTTAGCTTCTTATAATGGTCACAAACTAGGTCCTTCTTATCCTCCTTTATGTCCCCTTTCCTTGTCACCCCCAAATTTTGGTTTCACGAGGCTGATTCCATAGGCTGAAACTGCAACATAACCTTCTTCCTACTTTCCTCACTATGCACTAAAGAATAGGCTTGAGATAAGGTCACACTCTCCCTTGTGAGTAATTGTTGTCTCACAATAACATACTCTGAATTCAGACCAGCTAGGAATTCAAAAACCCTATTTCAACTTGTTTTCTATAGGTTTTTGCATCCTCATAACTTTCCCACTCAATAGTTTATAGATGAACAATGTCATGCCATAAGGATTTCAAGGTGGAAAAGTAAACTAAAACCGGTTTCTCCCCTTGTTTGAGATTATTTACTTCACATTTCAATTCATAGGCCCTAGCAACATTGAGTGGCTGAGAGTAGGTTTCCTTCATCACTTCCAAAATTTCCTTAGCTGTTTTTGCCCACAAATAATAGCGGCTAATATGAGGCTGCATAGAGTTACATAGCCAAGTCATGACCAAATAGTTCTCTTGAACCCATTTGGTATATGAAGGGTCTTCCTTGGCTGGTGTCTTTACATCTCCATTCACATAACCTAACTTTCCTCTGCCCCTAATCGCCATCATGGCTGACTAAGCCCATTCCAAGTAACTAGAACCATCAAATTTAACAGTAGTGGTCTGAAAATTGTTTTCTCCCATATTTCCAGCCCCCAAAACACCTTCCCCAGTTTCCCTTGAGTCTTAAACTCAGCTCCTTCCATTTTTGTAATAGGTTTATCAAGAGAAACCAGTTCTCAGCAAAGGGATTCCCCCAAAAAAGGTTCTCACCCCCAAAAAAACAGGTTTGGAAGCTGAAACAAGTCTAGAATTCACTTAGAAAACAATCTGGAATGCTGAAACAGATTTAGGAATCACCCAAAAAATGATAATAATCAGGCCTGATCGTAGGGTTAAGAAAAAACTTGGAGAAATCTTTGTGAGAACAAAAGCAATTCTCAGCCACACCTTCCAAATAGGTTCACAGTCAAGTCTGATCGTAGGGTTAAGAACAAACCCTAGAAAAAACTTTGAGAAAATAGGGAAAGCTCAGCCGCTCCTTCTAAATAAGTCCAACCTATCTTTGACTGATACCGGTCTCAAGAAAAGATAAAAACATACCCAAAAAACTCTAATCGCCACCTCCAATCTTGGTCTGAACCCTAATCTTGATCCTTTTAACCTTCTCTAATTCTTCGTGATTACCAAAACACTCTCCAAACCTCTACAAGCCTTTGGACAGCTGCTAAACCCTTCTAGTAACCTCCAAGAATCAGCCGATGAATAATTCTTTCTAAGCTTTCAGTCCTAGGCAATTCTCATGTGGCCATCTGGATTAGACACACATGAGAAACCCTAGATTGGCTCTAATACCAAGTAGGCAATTTCGGACTGTAATCAGTGTTAAACAGTTTTGTATGCCCTTAGCTTCAATCAAAATGATGCACTTTATGAGTTTATTGTAAATGAATAAAAGTGTATATTTGATTCATGTTCCCTTGATATGTTTCTGTGTAATACCCTTAAACTGGACACTTAATGAGACTCGTGTTAGTTTAGAATGTTCACAGCCAGTGGGTCGGTCTGGGGAGACATATCCTGATAAGGTTGACACTGTGGTGCCACCAAGTCGGTTGGGGTGGCCTGTCTCAGCTGCCAGGGTGAGACCCTAGGCACATACAGTGTAGGATTAACTGAATCTATGAACTGGACCAGATTTCCAGTATTGCCCTGGACCTTGGAAATTGGTGGGCAAAACTGGAAAGTTACACCCGACCCGTAGACTCGATTATGATACTGCACTAGGTGTCGGATTGGGCTGTCTTTGATGTACCATTCAGTGAGATCCTTAGAGGGGGTCAAAACCTGGGTATGCTGGGACAGTCTGAGAATTCATCTGAGTGGGTGATCATAGTGACAGGATCAGCCCCTTTATCGGACAAAGGTAATGATCGGGGATGCACTCTCACTGATGGAAACCAAGACCGCCGGCAGCTGATTTCAACCATTGAGATTTGTTTTGCAAAGTATATTTTATATGAGATATAAAAGTATATATATTATGGTTTCCAAAATGTTTGCAAGAAGGTTTTAATTCCCGGGATTCATACAAGTAGAGAGTGCAACACTGTTCCTTGCAGCCGAGGGAGAGGTCCTCTCTTGTCGGGCAGTGTATGATCATTATGGGCTGAGAGGTTAAGTGTAAGACCATTGAGGATAATACCTAATGGGCTAATCTTGCATCTACCCACAGTCCCTGGGTGTTACAAGGTGGCTTGGCCCAGGGACCACTTAGGGTAAGTGTTGGGCCCATAGAGCCCATTTGATAGGTTTCAGGGGGTGCACTGTCCATAACAGTGTATTCGGCCAAGCCTTGTAACAAAGGCTGGGCCGAACCCATGTGGCTGATGTGTAGATCAATGCTTGGGTCCCACGCCATACAAGGAAGCCCAACTGGACAGCAGTTAGGAAGGTTAAGTGAGCATATAAGCTTAATGGGCCTAAAGCCCATTTCGAACTGGGCTATTTAATTAGTCAATTATGAGGCGAATTCTGAGATGGATTAGCAGATAGGATAGGGTCTTGACCCCATCCACTTAGAGAGTCCAGATCTGAATGTGATTCAGATCTAGAAACCTCCTAATGAGATTAGGAGAAAGCTAATCTAATCTGCAGATAAGATAAGGGTTTATCCTTATCACCTAAAGAGAGGGCTAATCCAAATATGATTTGGATAAGCATCTCCTAATTGGATTATGAGCTTATCCTTTTGGGTTAATAAAGGAAGGAGGGGGCGGCAACCATAGCATCATCTTCTAGACATCTGAAATCACAGAAGGAAGAATTAAGCATCCCTGCAGAATTCTTTCTTGACCGCCTCCTTGTTCTTGCCGCCCTATTTGCTAGTTCGATCTCCAGCTGTGGGAGAAGTCAAGATTCGATCTTGACATCAATTCTTTGAGAAAGAATTGATAGGAAGTTGTGCTCACGTGCCATCCTGCTGATTCTTGCGAATGACAGAGTTCTTGGAGAAGAACACTGTTGATTCTGCTCCATCCTGCACTGCGTCATCTTCAGTGGGAGCAGTCTTTGGATCCTTCCTTGGGCGTGAACACCTTCGTTGGGGGATACTGTTTCTCCGTATCAGGTATAACCCTCTACTACTCCTTTTGGTTCAGTTTATGGTTCAAGAATGATCATTGAAAATATGATTTTCTAAATAGGGAATGTGATTCCCAACTGAAGGGAGAGAAAAATTTTTGAAATTTGCCCCCTTATTCCGCAATCTTTGGGCGTCCATACGATGGATCTCTCATCCCTTCAATCAGTCCAATTCTTGATGCAAATTAAAAAGAAAAAATACTGGAGAAGAGAAAGATGAGAGAATCAGAGAAAAGAGTGATTAGCCTTAGCTGCTGCCCCACTCATCTATTTATAATAACATCAAAAAATAAGATTGCAATTACATTAATGTCCCTACTGCTTACATAAGCAAAGAACTAATGAACTAACATAGCTAATAGCAGCCTAACAACAGATATAAAGAAAACTAACTAACAGCAGTACTGGGGACCACAATAAATAAAATAATAGCAATATAACAGCACTAGTCATTGCTCTACACCTCTACACTTCCCACGAACTATGTAATGTTGCTGATATTCTATTTTCAATGTTTAACTTATTCATTCTATATATTTTAGTATTTGCTAGCTGCTACTTCAACTAGGATACAAGTCAAGTCAATTAAGCTTCATTCCACCTATATGTGCCAGCTATCCTGTTCTGCCATTTCACTCTATGCAATGTCAGAACAATAGGAAAAACAGATTTCTAACAGAAATAAAAGAAAAGAAGAATAAGAGTTTCTTGGAGAGGAGAAGAAGAGATGGGAGAAGCCAATGATAGATCCGGCCGCCCCACTCACTAATTAAAAGGAAATACAATGACTAATATGACCTTAATAGGGCAGCTACTGCCTTGGGCCCAATAACACTAAATTAAAAACATAAAAAATAACTACTAAAACCTAAATACTCCCCCTCAAGTTGGGAGTAGATGTCACACATTTCCAACTTGTGTAGGTCATGTTCAAGCTTGTTCTTTACAACCCCCTTGGTGAGTACATCAGCAAGCCGCAAGATATATGAAACATATGGCAGGCAAACTTCCCTAGGTGTCACCCTTTCTCTTATGAAATGTTTGTCTACTTCTATATGCTTCGTTTTATCATGTTGAACTAGGTTATGGGCAATGTTAATTGCTCCTTAATTATCACAGTACAACATCATAGGTTCTACTATATCAATTCCAAACTCTCCCAATAAGGACCTAACCCAGAGAAACTCCAAAACACCATTTGTCGTTGCTATATATTCTACTTCCGCACTTGACATAGCTACAACTGGTTGTTTCTTACTTCCATGAAACCATATTACCTCCAACAAGAGTGCAAACTCCTAAGGTAGATTTCTTGTCATCTAGGCGCTCTACCCAATTTGCATTTGTATAAGTTTCCAGCTTCATGTGCTCATGATCAGTAAACAATATCCCTCTACCTGGATGCCTTTTCAAATAAGCAAGTATCTTTTTTTTTTATCAGAAACAGTAACTTTCATTAAAGATAATTTAAAACTGAAATACAGAAGTCAACCCCTATTAGAAGAGGTTGATCCAATAAACATCAAATGTTACAGCATTGCCTAGTAAAGTCTCTCATTTACAGTCCCTTGTTTTGCTGAGGCATTAGCATAACCATTTTCTGATCTCCTTACCCACTTGAAACAAACACCCACCTTCCTTGTTATGCTAAGTATTTCCTTTATCAGCTGTCTATATTGCCAAATTCCAAGCTGCCCTGATTGCACCCACCCAATTACCAATTTGGAGTCCCCCTCTATCAAATGGGCAAGTATCTTGTCAATTGCTTCCCAGTGTTGAGCTTATAGGGCAATGCATGTACTAACTCACAACACTGAATGCATAGGAGATATCTGGACGTGTCATGCACAAGTAAAGCAATTGACCCACCAATCTCTAATAACTCCCAACATCCTTTACTAACTGACCATCTAAAGCATTAATTCTATGGTTTTGATCAATAGGCGTATTTGCTAGCTTCACTCCAAGTTTTTCAATCTCCTAAAGCAAATCCAACACATACTTTCCTTAGGAAATGAAGATTCCATGTTTGGATCTTGCCACTTCAATACCCAGAAAATACCTTAATTCCCAAGGTCCTTTATCTCAAACTCTTGGTGTAGGTTCTTCTTTAAAACATCAATCTCACTCAAGTCATTCCATGTGACCACAAGGTCATCCACATATATTATTAGGACCGACACCAATGATCCCCTTCTCTTCACAAACAAGGTATGATTTGATTAGGTTAGAGTGTATCCAAAACAAGTCAATGCTCCCCTAAGCCGATCAAACCAGCCTTTGGGTGACTGCTCAAATCCATATGAAGATTTCTTTAATTTGCATACTTTTCCCTTGCCTACATCACCATAGAAACCAACTAGAAGGTCCATGTTCGCCTCTTTCTATAAATCTCCATTGAAAAAAGCATTCTTCACATCAAGCTAAAAAATGGGCCAAGAATAGGAGGCTACCTATTGATTTATAATCAGATTCTCTTGTCTCTAGCAGTTGGTTTCTACAATTTCCCATGTTTGATTTTTTTATCAAAGCTTCCATTTCCTCCTAAATAGTTGTCCTCCACTTAGGTTTGGAGAGAGCTTCACTATCATTCCTGGTTATAAACACAAAATCAAGAGAGGAAACGAAGGCTTGGTAAGAGAGAGAGAAAGCCCACTGTAGGAAAGATGTGAAATACAATGGGTTGTACAATTTTTCTTCCCCTTCTAAAGTGCAATAGGAAGGTCTAGGTCATCTGCAAAAGTGTTAGGAATAGGTGCAATATCAACAGGAACTGAAACATCAATGGAAGAAAAGGGCATACCTGAATCTATGTTAGTCAAACCTGGAATCTCAAATGAGCCAATGGGAAGTGGTATGGGTTCCTCTGGTATAGAATAAACCCCCATGTGTAAAAAAACTGAGAAGACATAGGAGCAGCAAAGTAGGTGGAACAACTAGGTTAGATACTAGAGCAGGTAAAGGAGTTGGAATAGGAAGTGACAAGGGTTGCTCATTCTCTCCCCCAAAACACTCCCCCTAAGAAGGGCTACCTGAAAAGAATGGTTTGGACTCAAAGACAGCAACATCCATAGTGATATACCAACTTCCTGGCACTGGATCATATAGAGACTCTATCTCCACTAGAGCATAGGTGGTATGAAGAAAAAAGTGTGAAATGTTGGCCATATGTTCTGAGGCTCCTAGGTCTATAATCCAGGGAGGTCCCCCCCTTACCTGTAGTGGAGACATAATTTGCAGTAGCATATGAACTACTTGGACGAGCAAATGAAGTAGTATGACTAGTCTCGAAGCTACTTGCACCTTATTGTCCACTTAGTGAAGCACTAGAACCAGTTGTATCTCTCTAACTCAAATATTGCCTATACCTCTCCAACTTGGCCCTTATTGTGGTCACTACAACAGACTCTAAGGAAGTTGGTGTAAGAGGTCTCTGGTATGCTTAGGCTTCCCCTTCTTATTTCTAAGCCGAGTTGGTATAAGATGTGGATGAAGCTTCCAACAAATGCCTCTGGTATGCTTAGGCTTCCCCTTCTTATTTCTAAGTCGAATTGGTATAAGATGTGGATGAAGCTTCCAACAAGTGCCTCTGGTATGCTTAGGCTTCTTACAATAGCGATAGACCAAATCCTTCTTGTCTAGTTGTCCTTCTTACTTTCACTACCACCCTTATCTCCACCAGGCTTAGGCTTTACTGTGCTAACCATAGTCGTCTACTCAATGCTTAGATTCCTCAACATAACATTCCAACTACTCTCTTCTCCAAACACAAAAGCATAAGAAAGAGTTACACTATCATAGGAAAGAACATGCTATCATGCACTGTCATACTTGGGATAAAGTCTTGCTAGGAACTCAAACACCCTGTTATTCTCTATTAGCTTCTAGTAAGTAGTAGCATCTTTAGTACTCTTCCAAACCACAATCTCTAAATGGTCTATCTCCTACCACAAGGTTTTAAGAGCTGAAAAGTAGACTACAGTAGGTTTATCTCCCTGCCTTGTACAAATCACCTGATTTCTCAACTGATAAACCCAAGCAACATTCTCACTTCGTGAGTAGGTCACTACAATTTTATCCCAAATCTCCTTAGTTGTGTTAGCTTATAAAAAATTCTTACTTATATGGAGTAACATATAATTACAAAGCCAGGTCATCACCATGTAGTTCTCATGCACCTACAAGGAAGAGTTGGTCTCAAGTTTCTTCTCTTCACTAGTTACATACCCCAATGTTCCATGAGCACTAATAGCCATATTGGCTCATTGTGACAATTCCAAATAATTTGTACCATCCAATTTAACTGTAGTGATGGTACCTGCCCCAAAAGGATCACTAGCACTGCCCACATGGCTACACCTAGTCCCATGACACTAGTAGATTTGTGTTCTACTCCACTACCCTCCATAGTTCTTAGAACAACCTAAACCTCAACTATAAACAAGCAAACACCACTAGAAGCAGATCAATCCCCTTTGGAAACCTCAAAGAATCTTTTAACAGCTAAAAAACTTCACCCTAAGAGATTTTCATCTTCCCAAGAGCCAGTAGAAACAAGAGAATAGGCTGCCACTCCCTATAGAAAGCTCAAAAACCTCCAAAAACTGAACCGCTCCCTTTAGAAAACCTCAAGGAATGCAGAAAAAACTTGAGTGCCACTTCCTAGGTCAAAATCAAAGAATCCTACTGCTATTGGGATTCTTCCTTCTTCTCCAATTCTTCCTAATTTCAATGATCAACCCAAGATCAGACACATAGGGTTCTAGGTCCACCAAAAAAATCCAAGATCGGGGCCCTTTTTAAGTCTTTTCAGCTCTCTATCTCACCATGTAGTTGGCTGATCTAGAGCTGCAAAGGAGAATCACAAAAATCCTTAGAAGAAATGGAAGAAGCCAATAATAGATCTAGTCGCCCCACTCATTAACTTATATACTCATTAATTAAAAGGAAAGACAATGACTAATATGCCATTAATAGGGCAGCTGCTGTAAATAGCATATAAAAGAAAGCATTAAACTCTTGGGCCTTGGGCCCAATAACACTAATTGAAAAAGATAAAACATAACTACTAAAACCTCAACAGTAACCATTGTTAAACTATGGTCCACCAAATCATCTTTCACTACTTCAGCTCATTTCCCTTTCAACTAGGGAAAAAAAAAGCTACCTATAAAACAAGCAAGAGAAACAAACCAGATTTTTATATATATAAAAAAAAAAAAAAAGATCACCCAGGCAACAAGGCACTATTCTGTTGCTTCAGCCCAGATCTTCCGGTTACCTATTTTCTAGGTCCATTGCTGTTTTTTAAGAAAGAATAATATATATACATGGATTTATGATCCCTATTCATCCCTTGTTTAGCCAATAACATCAGCCATGCTATTTTCTAACCTTTGCATCCACTAAACTGTTACCTCTAGTTCCATTGTCACCCATTTGATCTCCTTAATGGTTTGTCTATCCTGCCATATCAACTGGCTGTATTAGCCAGGTCAAGTTCATTGGTTTTTCCAGCCTCGAACCTTGGTTAACAATTCTTCTCTTAATGAATCCCCTTTGCCAATTAGTCCTGAAAACAAAGCTAAAACCGTACCATTACTGGATTACTGAAGATGTTTCCATCAAAGTTGAACTTTTTGTGGTCACTTCTAGGTATCTAATGCATTTGTCACACCACTCTCCCAGTAGATAAGTTGACTACAACTCTCCATCCTCTTAAAATATCATTCACCAAAATATCACCCACCGACCTCAATATGTTCTCCTACTTCTTCCTTTCTCTCTCCTCCCTCTTCTTCCTCTTTGTAATGTTGTTCAGCCTAATTTCCTTCTTTAACTTCATCATCTATTCTTTGTATACATTATTTATCTCTTTATGCTTCATCCCTTGCTTGAATGATGGCCTCTTCTACAAGACCTAAAGGCTGAGGCTCCTTCCATTTTTGGCTAGAAATATGCCCTATGATTCTGCCATCATAGCCGCATATGGATTCTTCTGGGTTTTCTGATGGAGGGAAGGCCTCTTGAAGGAAGGTGGGCTGGTTCGATGTTATCAAATCATTGTCTATTGAGACACTTCAAAACAGTTCATCTTGAATAATCTCTTTTGCTTGTTCTTTTGGCCACAACATACTCATCTAAACACATGAAGTCCAAGGTACAGGCCAATGTTGCTTGAGAGAAGAACAAGAGCCAAGAGGGTGTGGTTCAGCCCCCTCCTCTCGCCATTGTTTTCACCAGTATTGTCATGCTTGAATAAAGTTCACAGAAAGCCAATAGAACAGAACAAAAGGGATATTGAAGCCCTAATGCCTTCTTATCTCTTACTCCCTCTTTGCATGTGATTTGTTTCCACAGTTCCTGAATAGGTGGCACATTGCTATTGAGGATCTGGCAATGGACCTAGCAGATAGGTAACCAGTAAAGAAATGGCTGAAAAACTTCACTAGAAACCTAACATAAGGTTTCTATGAATATCTAAGGGAAAAATAAGTGTTATTGGTTAAGTTGAAGATGGAGTTATAAGGATAAAACTAAAAGGGAAAAACATCAGGTTAAGAAGGACAAGCATGAAGTTGAAAACAGACCACAAAGTCCTCAACTTGCTGGAATCTTGGCTAAAGTATACCACTTGAACTTCTTAACATGCTAGCAAACCTTCCTATTTATTTCTTTTCAGTGTTTAAGATCTTGCTAATGGAAGCTAAAAAGATAGAAAAAATTATGTGGGACTTTCTATGGGAGCCAGGAGAGGTGGTAAGAAGGATCATTTGGTTAAATAGGAGAGTGTGTATGCTGATCAAAAAAAAAAGGAGAGTGCAGATTAAAAGAGCAAGGAGGCCTGGGGATTGGGAATGCAGGGAATTGGAATGTAGCTCTATTAGGGAATTGGTTGTGGAGATGGTCTAAAAAGGGAGAAACTGTGGCACAGAGTGATGGAAAGCATTCATGGATCTTCAAATAATGGTTGGAAATGTTGGTATCTCTGCTTGGGCAACTTTGGCATCACCTCAGAATGAACTTTGTCGGGTACAATGTGTGCTCTAGGATTATGTAGAGAAGATGGGCCGAATGGCCCATAGGCTGTTTATCTTTCTTTATCTTTTATGTTCTTTGCTGTAATGGGCCTTAATCTAGGCTCTTATTCTTTCTTTATATTATGTTTTTAATTTTCTGCCCAACCAGGGGCCTCTCTGTATATTATTAAAGTTTAACTTAATGAAATGGAATTAGGGGTGTAAGAGGAGATTATGTTCGAAAATCTCTCTCTAAACCCTAGTTGCCGCCACCTTCTTCTTCCTCTTCTCTCTTCTTGAAACCTGATTTCTGCTGCTTTCTTTTGATTTTTTGCAACTTTTTAAACAGTCCTTTCTTTTCAAAAAGTTGTTTTTCTTCTTGGTATCAGAACAGGCTTAACTTTTTTTTTTCACCTCTTTTTTCCCACACACAGTGTGTATGGAGAACTGAATCGGATGAATGGTTAAAGAAACCTATTTCAGCACAGTTGTTAGTGGTTTTTGGAGAGAAGGGGACTGATTTTGTCGTCCTCCTAACAAACTCAAGTGTGTTGCCCGAAACCCTAATTTTCTAGAGAAATATGATTGCAGGCCCCACAGGGAGTTTAACCTGGTCACTTAGTGACTGAAAGTCTTCTCATCCTTCATCTTGAAGTGGATTGGTGTTCTGTGAAGTCTACAAGGAGCGGCTGAGATTTCTCTGTTTCTCTCGGCTTTCGGGTGTGACGCAGGTAGCTGGTACGGCTGCATAGAGGTTGACTCACAACACAGTTTTTCTTCTGTCTTCATTTGTTGTTATTCGAAGTTGTTAGAAGTTATTTTTGAAGTATTTTAAGAAGATGAACCTTTCAGAAGTTGAAAACAAGCATGTTGCTGCATCCGGACAAGTTATGGGAACCTCTATAGACTCTCTACTAGCTGTGACCACAGTCAAGCTACATGGAACTAACTATCTGGCTTGGTCACAATCAGTAAAAATTCATATGTGCAGTAGAGGAAAATGGGGTTTTATCTCCGGGAGCAAAAAGGCTCCCTCAAAAGATGATCCATCATATGAAAAATGGATGCAAGAAAATTATACTGTTATTGGATGGCTTATGAAATCAATACAACCGCAGATTAGTCAACACTATTTGTGGATGAATTCAGCAAAGGAAATTTGGGATAGTGTTGCTGAAACATATTCCCAAAAATTAAATGTGGCCAGGGCTTACAAGTTGAGGAATGATGTGAAGAATTTGAGACAGAGGGAGAAACCTTTAGCTGTTTATTTCTCAATACTGAAGTCTCTATGGCAAGAAATTGATTTGATAGAAGTTGTAGCCTGGGACACCACTAATGATGTTGAGACCTACAGGAAACTTTTTGAGAGAAACAAGGTGTTTAAGTTTTTGACAGGGCTGAATCCAGAGTATGACATCACAAAGCAAAATATCTTATCCAAGGATAGTGTTTCACTGTCTCAAGCCCATGTCTTGGTAAGTAGTGCAGAAAGCAGGAGACTTTGTCCAGGTTCAAGGGGCTGGTCTAAATGATCACTTTGCTAATATGGGAGTGAAACCCAAGGGGGTTACAGGGATTCCAAGTAGCTCAGGGAAGAAAGAAATTATTTGTGAGTACTGTAAGAAACAAAAACACACTAAAGACAAGTGTTAGAAATTGCATCCTGAGCTTCTTCCTCTTCGGTTTCAAAAGAAGTCTAATAATATGAAGGCAGGGAGTGCCAATATTGCTGCTGGTCCAGATAGTGACAGATGCCAAACTGAAGAATTGACAACTAGTGAGCAGTTAGCAGGTATGAAGGCAGAGTATGAGAAGTTTGGAAGGATGATCAATCACCCAGAGGGTGTGGCCTCTTCTTCCAACCCTCTAGGAAATTCAACCTCTTCTGCATTTGCTCATTCAGGTATACGGGCTTCTGCCAATCATGCAACTATTTCATGTAATCATAGGATCCCTTGGATTATTGATTCTAGTGTTTCTGATCATAAGATCAGCCTTTCCACTTTGTTTGTTTCTTATGATTTACTTCCTGGCCGTGACAAAATCACCCTAGCCGATGGCTCTCTTGCCCCCATCTCCGGCAAGGGAACCATCAAGGCTACAAATTCCTTGGTACTTCCTTCTGCTCTTCATGTACCCAAGCTAAATACAAATTTGTTATCTGTAAGTAGCCTAACTAAGTCCTTGAACTGTTGTGTAACCTTCTTTCCTTCCTACTGTGTTTTTCAGGCTCTGAAGTCTCGGAAAGCGATTGGGGGTGGCCATAAGGCGAATGGAATATATCTGTTGGACATTCTTGGACAGAGCCATTGACAACCTGGAAAAGCTGCTTTTGGGTCTACATCTACAGAGTCCATCAGTCGAGTCATGTTATGTCATTTTCGTTTGGGTCATCTTTCTTTTTCTGCATTAAGTCATTTATTCCCAGAACTGTTTAAGGGAATTAGTCTGTCCAGTCTTCATTGTGAGTTGTGTGAGTTGTCAAACCATTGTAGAAGTAGTTATCCTTTTGAGTAATAAAAGATCTTCTTCTCCATTCCATATTGTGCACTCTAATGTGTGGGGGCCTTACCACTTACCTTCTATGGGTGGCTACAAAGATTTTATCTTGTTCATTGATGATTTTTCACTGTTCACTTGGATATTTTTGATGAAGTCCCGTGATGAAGTTCCCAGACTTGTGAGGCAATTCCATGAATTTGTTCTAACCCAATTTGATACCATAATTAAAATTTTCAGATCCGACAATGCAAAAGAATATTTTGAGAAAAACCTGACCTGCTATCTCACTGATTTGGGGGTTATTCACCAAAGCTCCTGTGTTAGGACCCCAGAACATAATGGAGTTGCTAAAAGAAAAAATCGGCATATTGTTGAAGTTGCAAAAAGTATCCTATTTGCCTCACATGTCCCTACAAAATTTTGGGGTGATGTTGTTTTCACTATAACCTACCTAATCAACCGTATGCCATCCAGGGTTTTGGGGTTTAAGTCTCCCTTCAGTCTTCTTCATCCGAGCAAGGATCTTTTTCCTATTCCACTCCGTGTCTTTGACTGCACTTGTTATGTACATATCCCAAGTGTCCTGAGACATAAATTTGAACCAAAAGCCCACAAGTGTATCTTCCTTGGTTATTCCCCCACACAAAAGGGTTATTGTTGTTTTGATCCAAAGACTGGCACTTGTTATGTCTCAATGGATGTCACCTTTGATGAGCTCTCTTCCTTTTATGATTCTTCTCAGGAGAGGCATTGTCCAAAGGGGGAGAATTTGTCACAGTTGTTTGCTCTCCCCCTTCCTGTCCCAATTGAGTCTTCTGTTAAGACTCTTCCTCCTTCAAATGAGTCAAGGGAGGATCAGTCATTTCATTGTCATTCCAGTGTTCCTATCCCTCCTTTACCTCCTCGTCCTCCTTTTAATCCTAGGTTGTACCAATGGCAGAGAACCAGAAGTGAGCAGATTGTTTCCCCTACACCACATGAGCCTCCTGCACTTCCAATCACAGAAGAGACAACAGGTACTGATACAGCCCCTTTGGAGTCATCCTTTCCAGACCTTGATATCCTTATTGCTATTAAGAAAGGAAAAAAGGAAGTGTACTGCACATTGCATTTCCAAACACCTTTCTTATAGTTTGCTCTCTCCTTCATATTTTGGTTACCTTTCTTCTGTTGCTTCTAACCCAATTCCCAGGTTTGTGTCAGAAGCTCTTACTATTCCAGAATGGAGGGATGCTATGAGAACAGAAATTGATGCCCTGCACAAGAATGACACTTGGGAAGTGGTTGATTTACCTGAAGGGAAGGATCCAGTAGGCTGTAAGTGGGTTTTTACCATCAAATATCATACTGATGGCACCATTGAAAGGTACAAGGCTAGGCTGGTTGCAAAAGGTTATACATAGACATATGGGATTGATTATCCGGAGACCTTTGCTCCTGTTGCCAAGATGACTTCTGTGAGAGTTCTGCTATCTCTGGCTGCACACTCAAACTGGCCACTTAATTAGCTGGATGTAAAGAATGCATTTCTGAATAGAGAGTTACATGAGGAGGTCTATATGTCTCTTCCTCCAGGGATGTATGAAACAGATATGAAAGGGAAGGTATGCAGGCTGAAGAAATCTCTTTATGGACTTAAACAGCCCCCTAGGGCATGCTTTGAAAGGTTTATGACTGCCCTTGTTAGCTTTGGCTATGTACAGACTCAGTATGATCATACCCTCTTTGTGAAGAGGCAAAGATCCTTAGCAATTTACCTGATTGTGTATGTTGATGATATTGTTGTGACTAGTAATGATGTATCAGGGATTAATGATCTCAAATCTTTCCTTCATACAGAGTTTGAGATCAAAGATCTAGGGGAATTGAGATACTTTCTTGGCATAGAAGTTGCTAGATCCAAAGATGGGATCCTTATCTCTCAGAGAAAGTATGTACTTGACTTGCTCTCTAAAACATAGAAGATAGGTGCTAGACCAGTTGCTACTCCTATTGATACGAGTCATAAACTCCCTGCTTCAGATGGAATATTGTTGAAAGGTAAGGGAGTCTTCCAGAGGCTACTTGGAAAACTTCTCTATCTATGCATGACTCGGCCAGACATTGCATATGCAGTCAGTTGCATTAATCAGTTCATGCATGCTCCCAGGGACACTCACATGGCAGCAACAAAGTGGATTCTATGTTAATTGAAGGGTTCCCCTGGAAAGGGAATTCTATTTGATAAGCATGGTCATATGAAACTTGAAGCCTACACAAATGCTGATTGGGCCAGAAATATTGATGACAGAAGATCTACCTTTGGATACTATAGCTTGGTGGCAGGTAATATTGTCTCTTGGAGAAGCAAGAAACAACCAGTTGTTGCCCGATCTTTAGCCGGAGCTGAATATAGAGCCATGACTCATGGAGTTTCTGAACTATTATGGCTTAGATCCTTGATGGAGGAACTGGGTATTGAGCATGATAAGCCATTGATGTTATACTGTGATAATCAGGTTGTCATCAACATTGCTCACAATCCAGTGCAACATGACAAAACCAAACATATTGAAGTTGACAGACATTTCATTCAAGAAAGAGTAACTTCTGGAGAAGTGTGTCTACCTTTCATCACTTCTGAAGGACAGTTAGATGATTTCCCCACCAAGGGCATTCCAAAGGTTAAACTTCAGCATGATACTGGCAAGCTTGGCATGATTGACATCTATGCTCAGCTTGAGGGGGAGTGTAGAGAAGATGGGCCGAATGGCCCATAGGCTGTTTATCTTTTTTTACCTTTTATGTTCTTTGCTGTAATGGACCTTAATCTGGGCTCTTATTCTTTCTTATGTTATGTTTTTAATTTTCTACCCAACCAGGGGCCTCTTTGTAAATTATTAAAGTTTAACTTAATGAAATGGAATTAGGAGTGTAAGAGGAGATTATGTTTGAAAATCTCTCTCTGAACCCTAGTTGCCGCCACCTTCTTCTTCCTCTTCTCTCTTCCTGAAACCTGATTTCTGCTACTTTCTTTTGATTTTCTGTAACTTTTTAAACAGTCCTTTCTTTTCAAAAGGTTGTTTTTCTTCTAATTAAAATAATGTTTTGAGAAGACCTTTGGGTGGAAAATTCAGCTCTTGAGTATCTTTTTTCTTCCTTGTATAAAAAGAAGCCCATCTCAAAGTTTTTGTCATTCCTACTCCTTTAAAATGGTTTTAATTGGGATCTCGGTTTTAGAAGGGGCTTGAGGGAGGGTGAATCTGAGTCAACAATTGAGCTTTTGCAAATTCTTGATAAGGTTGGATGGATCCCTCTAATGCCAACAAGTGTATCTAGAACCCCCAGTCCCAAAGGTCTTTTTTTTTCTTGTACTTCATTTTTCAAATCTCTTTGCTCTTGTCCTCCCTCACAATCTTTTTTCCCTATAAAAATATTTGGTGCAGGCACCCCCTACCCTCCAAAAAATGGAGTTTCTTGATGGGAAGTCTTTCATGGGAAGATTAACACTTTGGACATCTTGCAAAAGAGGATACCTAATGCATGTTTTTTCCCTAACTGGTGCATTCTCTGCAAAGCCAATGGTAAGACCTATTACCATCTATTAATCTCCTACCCATTTGTTGTTTGTATTTGGGAGTGGTTTTTTTTTTTTTTTGTTTATTTGGGTGCAAGTGGACCATGCTAACAGGAATGAATAGGTCATTTGATCCGTCCTTTTTTGTTTGGCCGAGGAATATGAGAAGAATATTGTAGAGATGCACAAGGGCAACATTAATTTGGACTGTTTGGGAGGAAAGGAATGCAAGAGTTTTCAGAGAAGGAAAGAAGCAATGAAGTAGTGATGGAATGTACCATGACCAGGGTGATTCATTGGGTAAGAACTTTGAACAGCTTTTCTTTCTTCCCTTATGATGACGTTTGGAGAAATTGAGGGGAGGTGGCAAGAAGCTCTTCAAAAAAGAAGCAATTACAAAGACAATGGCTACCTCCTACAAACTGCTTTATCAAACTAAACTTTGATGGGAGTAGTCAAGGTAGCCCAAGACCTTTAGGAGTAAGGGGAGTTTGCAGAAGTTAAGAGGGCAATATAATAGTTGTGTATTCCAGTCTAAAAGGTGTAGAGGACTCCTGAAGGACTAAAATATTTGCCATAACTCATGGGGTGCAGATGGCAAGAGATTCAAACATTGAAAGATTAGTTATTGAAGGGGATTCTAAGGTGGTGGTGGGCTGGCTAAGGAATCCAGAGATTGTGGTGTGGTTATACAGGGATGAAGTTAAGAAGTTCATGTGGTTAACCGGCAACATGTCCATACAAATTCAGTGGGTTCTAAGATCGGCTGATGGGATGGCTGATACCTTAGCAAACAAGGGATTGATTGGGGATAGTTATATTGGGTACAATTGTAAATTCCTGGTTTTTCCTTTGAGAGGTGGCAGCTCGCTCCTCCCTTTGGGAGTGCTTGTACTACTGTATATATCTCTTTGGGTTCAAAGTATCGATACACCTCCGTGTATCAGCTTCACTCTATTGTGTGCTTGACCAATAGGCCAAAAGCCTTAAGATTGATGAAACACGTTAAGCCAAGCACTTTAACCATTTAGGACCATAACATACCACTATGCTTCTATAGTCGATGTCTCGGTGGCTTCACTCTAGGCAGCTCTCACTCTAGTGGTAGGTAGCACTCTTCATGATGGCTCTCACTTTGGCGGTAGGTAGCCCTTTCCACGACTGCTCACACTCTAGCGGCAAGTAGCCCTTTCTCTTTGGTGGCTTTCACTCTGCTCCAGGTAGCCCTTTCCATGACAGTTTTCACTCTACTCCAAGTAGCCCTTTCGGCCTTTCCACGACAGCTTTCACTTTACTCTAGGTAGCCCTTCTCCCAAGTAGTCCTCTCCATGATTCGAACTGGATACACAGTGGTTGACTCATACCAAATGTTGTGTGCTTGACCAATACGCCAAAAGCCTTAAGACTAATGGAACACATCAAGCCAAGCACTTTAACCATTTAGGACCGTAACAATATATCTCTTCGAGTTCAAATTATCGATACACCTCTATGTATCAATAGAGGTGTATTGATACTAAAAACCATGCACTTTTATATTTTTTAGTTGTTTTTTCAAAAATTGGTTTTTGGGTAGGTTTTTATATATTTTTTTATTTCAAAAAAGAGGGTTCCTAAAACACCTATAAATAGGTAGTTCAAAACCCAAAAGATACAATACGATACACCCAATACAGGGCGTATCGTATCGAAACTTTGATCCTTGGCCTCACTTTAATAAAATTTCTTTACAATTATCTATCCAAATAAAAGGAAGACAAATAGAGAGTAAGAGAGGAAATAAGAGCTAAGACAATGATTTAGGAATCGAGAGAAAACATCAATAAGAGGAGCAACGATGAAAATGGTAGCAACAAAATTTAATAGACTAGTATTCAATGGAGTCAGCACCATTACATTTATCCAGGAAGCAACACACCAACACCTATAGATGGAGCTAATGCCCTCAAGATCGAAGTCAACGCCAAACCATAATTGTAAAAATAATTTAACTTTTATTGATTCTCAAAAGAATATTTACAATGATGTTTATAGATGAATATCAAATCTCTTTGAGATCTACAAAATAAATGCAACTAAATGGGGAAACATTTGCTCATTGTCATCATCCAAGCCTTATCCCAACTATGCGGAGTTAGCTACATGAAACATGTTTCACCATTCCATTCTGTTTAATGTCATATCCATTGTTAAATTATTGGCACCTAAATCAATTCTTACTGCTTCTACCCATGTCCTGTTTGGTCCACCCATAGGCCTTCTAGCCCCTTCAATTTGCAACAAATCACTTCTTTCTACTTAAAAAAAAAAATCACTTCTTACAGGTGTTGTTGATGGTCCTCTATGCACATGACTGGACCATCTTAGTCTACTGACTCTACTTTCTCTCATTTTATCACCTATTGGAGATACTCCTAGATTCCTTCAAATAACCTCCTTTCTAATCCTATCCTTTCTAGTTTTCCCAGTCACCCATCTCAGCATATGCAGTTTTGCCACTCATTTTTTGGATATGTTTCTTGAATAGGGAAACATTTGCTAACAAAGAAAAAAATTCAACTCTGAATAAATCTAAAAGATTTTCTCATTCTCTATCAAATCTTTGATTGAGGAAATCTCCTATGATGCCCCACTTCAGTTGGCCAAATCTGCTAGAATGGGACCAAGTTTATACGTGCCATAGGTGTCTTGAATGTGGGCCTGCAGGTATGGGCTTTGAAGCTCATGGAATTGAATCAAGTTCATATGGGTTTGTAACAGTCTAATAATTCGCCCATTGTTAAAGCCACTAGAAGACCCATATAGATCTAGCAAAGGAATGGGTTTGACTTCCCTCTCCTTAACCTTTGGCTCTGCATCACCTAGTGATCCACCAAACGCATTTTACCACAGTGACTTCATCACCATCCAAGCATTATCCCAACTAATACGAGATCGGCTACATGAATCCTGTTTCGCCAGTCCATTCTATTTAATGTCATATCCATTGTTAAATTATTAGCACTTAAATCATCTCTAACTCTACAAACTCTAAGTTGTTCCTTATTAAGTCCATTGCTCATACTCACAGGTGTGTGATATTTATTTTGACGGCAATAACCAAAATGACATCATGATCTCAAGCGTACTACCTTCATGGACAGTGACATGATCTGTTTGTAATAAACATCAGCTGTTCCTGCCGTCCCAGGGATACAGATAAGTGGAGGCACAACCTTTGGACCAAAGTCATAATATCTCCACTGCTTAGACCCAATCTACAAGAAATAAGAGATTAGTCAGAAAAAGGCATCATTAACCATCACAACAGTACTAAGTTGTGAGTTCTTTTTCAGGAGCTGTAACAAATGTAGAACGTAAGAATCACCTTCAAGGAACTGAAAAGCATGATATTATGCAACAGGAGAAAAGAAAATCAACCAGCAACAACCAGTAAGAACAAGAACAGACAACCGAATTGATTAGCCATTGTGAAAGCTAAGAGACATAATCTTTGAAAACATTAAGTTTACAGACCTCGAATGTGACTTTTCAGTCTTAACATAGTACACATTTCAAGTTGATTAAATTCATTGGTCAGAAAATAAAAATAAAAAAAAAAACAAAGTACAGAAGATTAGGAATTGAACAATATTGTTTTGATAAATATAATATATTACTATATCAGACAAATATGTACTAAGCTCAAGAAATCACAGAAGGGGGATTAACTTATAGGAAAGCTTCTGAAACCCAATTCATGAAATGATCATGTGGTTACAGAACAAAAGTGTATTCGACAAAGACAACCTACTAGTAATAGAGAGAGATGAAAAAGATGAAACGGAGAGATAGTCAATTGTAAGTTTGTAACATGAGGCCAAGGAAATAATCCGTGATAAAAAGTTGCAGGAAAAAGCAAAATCAAGTAAAACATTATTCTCAGAGAGAGAGAGGGGTACAGTAATCTTGTGGAGGGGAACTTGAGACTTGAAGTGGATGTAATCTCCAGGCGCCGAAAAGACGCCTTTCATTGCTGCTGACAGAATTCACGCATCACAGGCGCGATTTAAATGGAGTTCGATTCTGATATCTCTCTCTCCCGTCTCGGGAACTCTGATAAATTTGATTGACGAGAAGACGAGACACCCACGTGGCCCTCTCTCTACAAAATTCTACACGAAACGCTCTTTCTTCAACAGCCTGTCAAAACTCTGGTGTTATGATTCGAAGTAGCGCATGATTCTTTGATGAACCACCGAAGCGCATTTTAGATGCACGCGCTCTCAGTGGGTACTCTCAAGTCTCTCGGGTGTATCGTACTCTAGCGGGGATTCCTGCGATGCTCGGAATGGAAATAGACTCCGGATCTCCTACCCACAATACACCACCCCCTGTGAATTGGATGAGATATTCTTCATATGTGGCTGCGATAAACGTGGGCCGGTTTTCGTGGGTAGGAGATCCGGGCTCATAAAAATACATAATATTACAGGTAAATTACAAAGACCCCCTCGTACTATGAGGTCTATCACAAAGACCCCTTTGTACTATGACCATGAGACAAATACCCCATTCTATTAGCCTTTCGTCCAAAAAGGCCGTTGTAATATTTTTTAATCCCCATATTACCCTCAAATGAGAAAAACACTGTTCATTTTCCCTGACCTCACAATACACTAACAGCAACGGTAGTAATCTCCTATAGCTCAGATTCCTTCACATTTCTCTCTCTCAACCTCTCTCTCCTCTCTCTCTCTCTCTCTCTCCCTCTCCTCTGATCTCTCTTCTTCTCCTTCCCCTTGACAACGTCGGGATTAAACCCATTTTCACGATATTCTTCGCTCTCAGACTGAGCAGGTACAGAAATGGCAGCAACGCACCTAAAACCCTATTGTCGTTTTGTTGTCATCATCAAGCACCAGGCTGAAGAGGGCACACTCGCTGCGTGTTCCTACACCTCAGCAAATCCACATTTCAGTACATTGGTCAATGGTGGTACAGTCCCTACATGACCTTACGATCTTCACCTTGTTGATCTTCTCCAAGGATAGATTCACCAATGCTACCACCACGTTTATCTGAATAATAGAATATCGTGATACCAGGAGAGGTCGCAGGGCTGACAACAATCGAGGCGTACAAAGGGTAGCCCTAATTTCTTCTTGGGTTCTTGTTACCTTCCTCAGAGGGATCACAGCTTCCTTTGCTCGGATACCTGAGATCTCTTGAGCTTAAAAATGAATCCGTCCTCTTCAGACGAATTGGGGTTTAGATTTCCGTCATCTGTGGTAATCTCATATGAGAATGAAGAATAGTAACAAGAGGGTCGAGTGGAAAGAGGTAGAGGCGTTTACAAAGAGGTTGTTGTTACTTCATTGAAGCATAATCGCCATGGATTTCATGCATTCGAACTTCGATAACAATTGAATCGATGATTCATCGGATAATGGGAGTTGGTGCAAAACACTCAAAGCTTCCTCACAAGCTCGGAATGCCATGAAATCGGAGCTATCGACTAGAATCTGGATAATAATGTGGCCAAGCACATCGATCCCTCCTGATTGATGAACAAAATCACTCATCATGGTGTCGTCGTTCAATTCGATAACTGCTTTGAGTTTCTTTAGGCTCCATTTGGTTTGTGGGATGGGGATGAGAAAAAGGGAATATTATTTCTCTCTGTTAGACAGCTTTGTATGCCCTTAGCTCCAATCAGTTTTGATGTACTTTTGACATTTAGTGTAAATGAATAAAGTGCATGTTTGATTCATGTTGTGTGATATGTGATGGAGGAAGATTTGACCCGACCCCTCAGCCATGCGACACATGGAAGCAACTGAGAGTGACCTGGCAAAAACGCCAGCTCGGCACGGCAGCAGGCCCACAACCCGAGCTCCGAACTAAAGAATCGAGCTCCCTCGAAGGAACCTGCAACCCGAGCTCCGAGCTAAAGAGAGCCGAGCTCCCTCGAAGGAACTTGCAACCCGAGCTCCGAGCTAAAGAGAGTCGAGCTTCCTTGAAGGAACCTGCAAACCGAGCTCCGAACTAAAGAGTCCCGAGCTCTCCCTTCGAAGTCCTGAGCCATACAAGGAGCACCAAAGGCAAAAAACCCGAACTACCCACCTAGGGGTAGTTCGAGCCATACTCCTATCTGAACTCGAGACTTCACATTAAAAGACCACTTCAGCTCCAAATCGCCTGACTGAGCAATAGTACCTGACGCCCAGGAAACCATACACGGAGGCGGCGCACCTGACCAATCAAAGGACTAACACATGACAGCCGCCATCCAATGGCCACCTACCACCGCCATCCCAGACGGATAGAGGCAGCCCGGACAACTGGCAGTGGAGGTTATGACACCCGAACTAGCGGTTGACAGAAGGAAGTGACCCGATCTGGCAGAGGTAATGATGCCCGAACTAGTAGAGGCATGGAAGTGAGCACACAGGGTGATTATAAAAGGCCCCCACCTCACAAAGAAGAGGGTATGTGATTCTTGCATTTTTTGGTCTTAGAATTCCTCATTTCCCTTGCCTTCTGAAAAAGCACTAACTTGAGCTTCAGAGTATTCCAACCGGGTTCCTCCCCGGAAGTCTCCATTTTCTTCCTTGTTTCAGGCACCTCCGATCTCGTCAGAAGCGAGGTAACCGGCAGCTAGGACCGACCGGATTGCTCATCATCATTTGGCACCGTCTGTGGGAATACTTCAAAAAGCCTCCCCTAACCTTAAACTCTCTCTCTCTCTCTCTCAAAGAAACCTTAGCTTCCATGGGTTCTCCCAGCAACAGTAGGCACAACCTGAATACTGTAGGGGAACACCCCCAGCCCACCACTGTGTGCATAGGACAGTTCACCGTCCCCCTTTCGACGGACGGAATCCCTAGCCTCAACGCACCAAACATGGTGGCGCCTGTGAATGTTCCCCTTCCTCTCCCTGTCGAGACAACCTTTGCTGAACCAACTGTTGTCCCTCTAGCGACTAGCCAAAACCAGTTTGCTGACTTGATGCAGTGCATGCGAGCAATGCAAGCCCAAATGCAGCAGTTCCAGCAGCATCAGCTCCAGCAGCATCAGCTCCAGCAGCACCAAGTACTGCACCACATCTCTCAGTATAACTATCAACAATAGTTCCCCCAACTGTCCCTAAACCAACCACAACTTCCACCTAGGCACCCGGCTCCAAAGCCGATTAAGCCCTCCCCTCAAAGTGGACGCCTTCACCAAGGAGAAGCCTCCCAACTTCAAAACCTCTCTAAGAGCCAGGCCTCATCCCCGGCCTGGAGGGAAAGACTAATCACCCCCGCCTCACAGCTCACCGGCAGATCGGGAACCTCCTTGCCAGCCAAGTCAGCACCTCGGCACTCCAAGTCTGAGCTCCCGCCTACAGAGAACCGAATCGGCGTCCTAGCAGCGGACTACCAATAGTTCGGGCCCATCGAGCTCGACAACACCGAGGCCAGCAGCGCCAGTACCAGGCCCTCTAAGTAGCAACGAAGACGCTGGCGAAGTTGTCGAACTACCACCCACATCCTACCCGAGCTCTGAGGTAAAGAAGAGACAAGCCCGGTCGAGGTAAAGGCTGCCCCTATTCTCTCAGTCTCCTCCCCCCTCTCGTTAGAACTCCTTGCAGTCCCCATGCCCAGAGATTTCAAACTCCCCTCTCTAGACAAGTATGATGGGTCCTTCGACCCCAACGACCACGTCGACGCCTTCCAGTCCCAAATGCACCTGGCAAGGGCCAGTGAATCCTACATGTGCGTGGCCTTCACTACTACTTTCAGGGGGTGGCCCGCACCTGGTACAGGAACTTGGCCCCCAGGTCAATGAGAAGCTGGACCCAGTTCGTGCAGGTCTTCACCGTGCACTTTGTTACCAGCAAACGGTGCCCCCGAACCGAGGAGAGCATCTTCGGAGTAGTCTAGAGGGAAGGAGAGTCCATCCGGGGCTACATCAAACGGTTCAATAATGCATGCTTGCAGATACCACGCCTAGACCCCGCGGTGCAGCTCGCAGCAGCCAATAGAGGCGTGACACACAAGGAGTTCAAGTGGCACATGGTAGTTAACCAACCTGCGACCATGGCTGAATTCCTCAAGCTCGTAGACAAATTCTTGAGAACAGAGGAGGAGATCAATCAAATGACTGAAAGCAGGATCGAGAAAAGGAAGAGGGAAGGCGAGCCCTCCAACCCAGATGACAGAAGAAGGAAAGACCCGACCCAGCTCAGGAGACGAAGCCAAGCCAGCCGTCCCGAGCTCCCTTAACAGCTCGGACAGACTACACACCCTTGAACGCAAAGCGGGCCGAGATCTTAATGACGATCAAAGACACCCCGTATGTAAAGTGGCCACCTCGTCTGAAGGGAAACCCGAACGAGAGGAATAAAAACTTGTACTGTAGTTTCCATAGGGATCACGGTCATAGCACCGAACATTGTAATAATCTCCGCGACGAGATAGAGGAACTTATCCATCGCGGATATCTATGAAATTTTGTACAACACAATAATAATAATAGTAATAAGCCAGGTCGGCAGGGAGAACACAGCAAAGACGTCCCGAGTCCAGCAGCCGGCCAGTAGAACCACAGAAGCAGCCCCCGGAGGAAAGACCAGTTCGGGGAACAATCTACGTGATCGTTGGAGGATCAATCGTGGCAGGGTGCACCTCGGCAGCAGCTCGCGCGTCAACCCGGGAGGCCTTCAGAGAAGAATGAAACCCCCCTGAAGCGGCCTAGGACTGAAGACCCCATATTCTTCACTGAAGACGATGCACGCGGGTCCACTACCCCCACGACGATGCACTAGTCATAAAGATGAAGATCAACGACTTCGAAGTCCGACGGGTACTCATTGACTCCGGCAGTTCGGCAGACATCCTCTTTAAAGCGGCCTTCAACAAGCTCCAGTTCCGAGAGAGTGACTTAAAGCCCGCGAACACCCCATTGGTCGGCTTCAGCGGAGAAGAGGTCAGACCCCTAGGAAAGGTCACGATACCTGTGGAAGTCGGCACGTGGCCTAGCACAGTAAGACTCAGTCACGATTTTTTTGGTGGTCGCGACTCCCTCCCCCTACAATGCCATAGTAGGTCAGCCGATCACCCACGCTTTAAAAGGTGTGGTGTCCACTTACTATTTGGCCATGAAGTTCCCAACGGACTTCGGCATCGGGGTAGTGCAGGGCAACCAGCTCGAGTCCCGCAAGTGCTACGTTGCCACCCTCAAGGGAAAGGCCAAGATAACCAGCGACCTCGAATTGGAGCGACCTACGGAATAGAAGGAGGAGCGAGCTGCACCAACTGAGGAAGCTGTTCCCATTTGCCTCGGTAGAGGACCCCGCCAGACTACTTCAGGTCGGAGCATCCCTTGAAGAACCCCTGCGATCCGAACTGTCAGACCCATTAGACAGAAGAAACGCAACTTAGCCCCAGAACGCTGGAGGGCGGTCGATGAGGAGGTCGAGAAGCTCCTCGCAACAGACTTCATAAGGGAAGTTCATTACCCGAGTTGGGTAGCCAACCCAGTTCTGGTAAAAAAGGCAAACGGCAAGTGGCGCATGTGCGTCGACTACACCGACCTAAACCGAGCTTGCCCGAAAGATTGCTTCCCCCTCCCTAGGATTGACCGCCTAGTGGACGCGACCTCGGGACATGAGTTGCTAAGCTTCCTGGATGCCTACTTGGGCTACAACCAAATCAGGATGGACCCATCCAACGAGGAAAAAACCACCCTCATAACCGAGTTCGGCCTATACTGCTACAAGGTCATGCCCTTCGAACTGAAAAATGCTGGGGCGACCTTCCAAAGACTCGTGAATAAGCTGTTTCAGCCCTTAATTGGCACGAAGATAGAATGTTATGTAGACGACATGGTCGTCAAGACACAGTTTTCGCATGAATTAATACAAGACTTGCACTTTGTCTTCCAAATCCTACGTCAATTTAGCATGAAACTAAACCCAAACAAGTGTGTCTTCGGTGTCACCTCGGGTAAGTTCCTAGGGTACATCGTCAACCGGCGTAGTATTGAGGCCAACCCGGACAAAATAAAGGCCATCCTAGATATGACACCACCCCGAAAAGTAAAAGAGGTTCAAAGGCTAAATGGCAAAATAACCGCTCTAAGTCGCTTCATGTCCAAGTCAGTGGACCGTTGCCTGCCCTTCTTCAAGGCAATAAAAGGCAAAGGGTTCGAGTGGAACCTGAACTGCCAGCTCGCATTTGACAAACTCAAGAAATACCTCGCCAGCATCCCGGTGTTGACCCGACCTGAAGAGGGCGATGTTTTAGAATTGTACCTTTCGACAAACAACGAAGTGGTCAGTTCGATACTAATAAAGGAAGCAGATCCGGTCCAACGACCCATCTACTATGTTACTAAGATATTGCAGGGAGCAGAAACGAGATAGACAGAGATAGAAAAGCTGGCCTATGCGCTGGTCACTGCGGCCCGTAAACTCTGCCCGTATTTCCAAGCTCATACCATCACCGTCCTCACCGACAAACCCCTGAGGCAAGTATTACTCAGGCCCGAGGTCTCTGGACGATTGACAAAGTGGGCCATCGAACTCAGTGAGTACGCCCTCCAGTACAAACCCCGAACCGCCATCAAAGCCCAAGCCTTGGCGGATTTCGTTGCAGAATGCACGTTCTGCTCTGAGAACCTTGGCCCGGTTGAGCACAGGGCTCCCAGTTCGGGTGAGCTCGGTGCTCCTAGGCCGGCTGAGTTCGAGCCCCGTGAGGTTGCACCCAGTTCAGTATCGATCCTGATTAGGCCAAGCGTGAACTAGGATGAAGAGCCCTAGATCCTTCAAATAGATGGCTCCTCAAACCAGCAAGGTAGCGGAGCCGGTGTAGTTCTCCGCGGTCCGAGGGGCACGAAACTGGAGAACGCACTACGCTTTGAGTTCGTGACATCCAACAATGAGGCGGAATACGAGGCGTTGATAGCAGGGCTAGCTCTGGCGAAAGAGGTGAAGGCAAAACACATAGTTATCTGCAACAATTCCCAGCTCATGATCAACCAAGTTACAGGCGAATACGGAGCCCACGAGCCGGCTATGATCGCCTACTTGTCAAAGGTAAGAGAGGCACTGCTTAGCTTCCAGTCACACTTCATCAAGCAAATCCCGAGGTCAGAGAACACTGAGGCCAATGCCCTATCACGGCTAGCCAGCACCAGTGACAACACCATGAAAACTGCGTACATAGAGGAGTTACCTCAGCCTAGCATTCTCTGGGGGGTAGAGGAGGTCGCTCCTGTCGCCCAAGCAGAACCAAGCTGGATTGATTCACTCGCAAGCTTCCTGCTACATGGAACCCTCCCCGTGGAACGCAACGCCGCCAGGAGGGTAGAGCGTCAGGCAGCCAAGTATGTCATGATAGACGGACGACTGTACCGAAGATCCTACACGCTCCCCTACCTGCGCTGCTTGCGACCTCTCGAAGCCGAGCTCGTACTCCGCGACATTCATGGAGGCCTATGTGGCGGACACTTGGGGGGCAGGGCCATCGCTCAGAAGGCACTACGACAGGGGTACTATTGATCAACAATGAAAGCAGGCGCCGTCGGGCTAATCAGGAAGTGCCAGAAGTGCCAGAAGCACGCCAATATTCACCATCAGCCCGCCGCTGACCTCAAGTACCTCGCTAGCCCATGGCCCTTCGCACAATGGGGTATCGACCTACTCAGGCCATTCCCGCCAGCAACAGGAGGAAGGAAGTTCCTAGTAGTGGCAGTAGACTACTTCACCAAATGGGTTGAAGCTGAGACTCTCGTAACCATCACAGCTCGATGAAGGGATGAGAGATCCATCGTATGGACGCTCAGATCTTGCGAAATAAAGGGGCGGATTTCAAGAAATGTTCTCTCCCTTCAACTGGGAATCGCATTCCCTATTTAGAAAATCAAATTTTCAATGATCAATCTTGAACCATAAACTGAACCAGATCTAAACCAAAAAGAGTAGGAGAGGGTTATACCTGATACGGAGAAACAATATCTCCCAACGAAGGTGTTCACGCCCAAGGAAGGATCCAAAGACTGCTCCCACTGAAGATGGCACAGTGTAGGATGGAGCAGAATCAACAGTATTCTTCTCCAAGAATTCTGTCCTTTGCAAGAAACAACAGGATGGCACGTGAGCACAGCTTCCTATCAATTCTTTCTCAAAGAACTGATGTCAAGATCGAATCTTGACTTCTCCCACAACTGGAGATCGAACTGGATGTCTGGCGGCTGTAGGATGGAGGCGGCAAGAAAGATCTTTGTAGGGATTGCAAAAATCTTTCTTCTGTGATTTCAGCTCTGAAGAGGATGTGAGTGTGTGTCTCTCTAAAGGCTGCCGCCCCCTCCTTATTTTGTAAACCCAAAGGATCAACTCCTAATCCAATTAGGAGATGCTTATCTAAATCATATTTGGATCAAACCTCTCTTTAGGTGATAGGGATAAACCCTTATATTGTCTGTAGATTAGATCAGCCTTCTCTTAATCTCATTAGGAGGTCCCAACATACATAGGTTTTGACCCACTCAGATGAATTCTCAGACTGTCCCAACATACATAGGTTTTGACCCCCACTAAGAATCTCACTGATTGGTACATTAAAGGCAGCCCAATCTGACACCTAGTGCAGTATCATAATTGAGTCTAGGGGTCGGGTGTAACTTTCCAGTTTTGCCCATCAATCTCCAAGGTCCAGGGCAATGTTGGAAATCTGGTATAGTTTAAAGATTCAATTAATCCTACACTGTATGTGCCTAGGGTCTCACCCTGGCAGTTGAGACAGGCCACCCCAACCGACTTGGTGGCACAACAGTGTCAGCCTTATCAGGATAGGTCTTCCAGACTGATGCACTGGCTGTGAACATTCTAAACTAACACGAGTCTCATTAAGTGTCCAGTTTAAGGGTATTACACAGAAACATATCAAGGGAACATGAATCAAATATGCACTCTTATTCATTTACAATAAACTCATAAAGTACATCATTCTGATTGAAGCTAAGGGCATACAAAATTGTCAAACACTCGAAACGTCCAGAACTTCTTCTGGAAGAACATAGTGTGCCGCTTCGGGCTACCTCGGGTGCTGATCTCCGATAACGGAAAACAGTTCGAAGACATCAAATTCCAAGAGTGGTGCCAAGGCATGGGGATCCGACAAAACATCACGTCGGTTGCGCACCCACAAATAAAAGGTCAGGTAGAAGTCACGAACAGAGCTATCCTCCGCGGACTAAAAGCCATTCTAGATCGAGCTAAAGGGTTACAGGCAGACGAGCTGCCCAGCGTCCTATGGACATACCGAACTACAGAGGAGACAGCCACTGGAGAAACTCCCTTCAACCTCACCTACGACACGGAGGCAGTCATCCCAGCCGAAATCGAAATCCCCTCACTTCGATTGGAAGCATACAATGACAATACTAATAACGACGAGCTACGTATCAACCTCGACCTAGTAGCACGCGAGCCGGCCAGCTCGCGTCACTCGTCCGCAGATCTTTTCTTAGGCTGTTGAGGAGGTGAAGGCAAAAGCCGTTGAGGATTATATCACCTCGCAACGCTTTGACAACACGATGGTGGGCTCGTACAGATGGGGTTTCAAGTTGAGCCGATGGATGATAAGGAACACGTACCCCGACCTCGATATCAGCGCCATAACCACCTCGCGCATCACTGAGGAGATGGCTGCTGCAACTGATGACGATGCGGATTCCGAAGACGAAGCGGGTCCTTCGGGTGTTGTCGAAGTCCCTTCTGAAGGCGAGGAAGATTGACCTCTGGGCTTGTAAGCTCGCTTGTGTTTTTTTGTTTGTTTTTTGCTTTTTCCTTTCCAACACTGTAAAGCAAACATTTAGCAATGAAGTACTTTTTCTGTTCAAAAGTTGTGCAAATATCCTCTTCTTGCCGAAGTGAGTATATACCTGGGCTGCTAGACTTAAGCCCCGAGGCGAGTTAACATAGGCTATGTGCTCGATCTGTTCTCCGCCCGGGCTATGTACTTTGGGTTCCATACTTGTGCAGATTGCTTTCGTTGATGAGGTGCCGAGGTCATCTTTAGCTCGGTATTCCGCCCCTTTCGGTGCCGAGGTCCTTGTTAGCTCGGCATTCTGGGCCTTATGCTCTGGTAGTGGCTCAGGGCCTGCTTAGTTTGATGATTTATAGGTAAATTTGTCTTAAGTTGACGATGTTCCATGCCCGGGGTATCTGTTTACCCTCCAGGGTCTCGAGCTTGTATGCTCCCCCGAGTACCCTCTTTACTCGGTAGGGTTCTTCCCAGTTTGGCCCGAGTTTGCCAACGCCGGGCTTAGGTACCATGATTTTGCGGAGGACCAAGTCGCCAACGGATTTAATCCAGAGGGCTATCCGTGCTACTAAAACTAGACATCGAAAACAAAGGTTGAGGACTCACCAGGAAAAGCTACCCAACTATGGATGAGTGACGCGAGTAGGCCGGCTCGGATGCGAGCTCAAGGAACAAACACTGAAGGATAACAGAGGAAAGTGATTGGGGGTCCCCCGACGAAAAGACACTTTGGCGCGCACGTTCGAAAATTTGAAATTGTTTGGCGTGCACATTCAAAAATTTAAAAATTTGAAAATCGTTGGCGCGCGTGAGCCACACGCAGCTCGGGACTGACCCCTGGTCGAGCCAAGCCAACCCCGGTTGAGCCGAGAACACAAGTAGACTGGACCAAAAAAGTTCCTGATCAAGGCCAAAGTGTCCCGAGGCAAATCCACCTGTCATCCTGTGAACTCCCCACGTCGGGTCAAGACCCCGAGCATGGGGAATTGGGGGGCAATTGATGGAGGAAGATTTAACCTGACCCCTCAGCCATGCGACACGTGGAAGCAACCGAGAGTGACCTGGTAGAAACGTCAATTCGGCATGGCAGCAGGCCCACAACCTGAGCTCCGAACTAAAGAGCCGAGCTCCGTCGAAGGAACCTGCAATCTGAACTCCGAGCTAAAGAGAGCCGAGCTCCCTCGAAGGAACCTGCAAACCGAGCTCCGAACTAAAGAGTCTTGAGCTCTCCCTTCGAGGTCCTGAGCCATACAAGGAGCACCAAAGGCAGAAAACCCGAACTACCCACCTAGGGGCAATTCGAACCATACTCCTATCCAAACTCGAGACTTCACATTAAAAGACCACTTTGGCTCCAAATCAGAGGACTGACACATGACAACCGCCATCCAACGGCCACCTGCCACCGCCATCCCAGACGGACAGAGGCGGCCTTGGCAACTAGCAGTGGAGGTTATGACACCCGAACTGGCAACTGGCAGTGGAGGTTATGACACCCAAATTGACAGTTGACAGAAGGAAGTGACCCAATCTGGCAGAGGTAATGATGCCCGAACTGTCAAAGGCATGGAAGTGAGCACACTGGGTGATTATAAAAGGCCCCCGTCTCACAAAGAAGAGGGTATGTGATTCTTGCGTTTTCTGGTCTTAGAATTCCTCATTTCCCTTGCCTTCTGAAAGAGCACTAACTTGAGCTTCGGAGTGTTCCAACCGGGTTCCTCCCCGGAAGTCTCCATTTTCTTCCTTGTTTCAGGCACCTTCGATCTCGTCAGAAGCGAGGTAACCGGCAGATAGGACCGATCGGATTGTGCATCATCGATCTGTTTCTGTGTAAGACCTTTAAACTGGACACTTAGTGAGACTCGTGTTAATTTAGAATGTTCACAGCCGTTGGATAGGTCTGGGGAGATTTATCCTGCCAAGGCTGACACTGGTGTGCTGCCAAATGTTGGGGTGGCCTATCTCAGCCGCTAGGTTGAGACCCAAGGCACATGCAGTGTAGGATTACTTAAATCTTTGAACTGGACCAGATTTCCAGTATTGCCCTGGACTTTGGAGATTAATGGGCAAAACTGGAAAGTTACACCTGACCCTTAGACTCGATTATGATACTACACTAGGTGGAGGATTGGGCTGTCTTTGATATGCCAATCAGTGAGATACTTAGAGGGGGTCAAAACCTGTGTATGTTGGGATGGTTCATGAACCCATATGAGTGGGTGATCATAGTGATGGGATCAACCCCTTTGTCAGACAAAGGTAATGATCAGGGATGCACTCTCTCTGATGGAAACCATATTGCCGACAGTTGATTTCAATCATTGGAATTTTGTTTTGCAAAATTTATATAAGATATATAAATATATACGGTTTCAAAATGTTTGCAAATGGTTTTAATTCTCGGAATCCATGTGAGCAGATAGTGCAACACTGTTCCTTGCAGCCGAGGGAGAGGTCCTCTCTTGTTTGGCAGTGATTGATCATTATGGGCTGAGAGGTTGAGTGTAAGGCCATTTAGGGTTATACCTGATGGGCTAATCTTGCATCTGCCCACAGTCCCTGGGTTTTTATAAGATGGCTTGGCCCAAGGACCACTTAGTGTAAGTGTTGGGCCCATAGAGTCCATGTGATGGGCTCAAGGGGTTCATTGGGCTTTCCAGTGAATTCGGCTAGGCGTTGTAACAAAGGTTGGGCCGAACCCATGTGACTGATGTGTAGATCAATGCTTGGGTCCCATGCCATACAAAGAAGCCCAATTGGGCAGCAGTTTGGAAGCCTATTGAGCATTTAAAACATATTGGGTCTAAAGCCCATTTCAAATTGGGCTGATTTGATCAGTCACTTAAAGGGGCGGATCTGAGATTAGGTCAAGCCAAAAGGATTGGGTCTTAACCTAGTCCACTTATGGAGACCAAAAGGATTTGAATTTGGTAACCTCCTGATGAGATCAGGAGTGGGCTGATCTAATCAGCATATAGGATTAAGAAGACTCCTTATCTAAATACAGATTTGGATTAGGATAACTCCTAATGGGATTAGGAGGTTTCTTAATCACTAAAAAAAGAGTAGAAACCCTAATTCAAATTACAAGAATTCGAACCCTAAGGATTTCGCAGAACACTATGCAACTTTGAGATAGGATCTCAGAAACCCTAGAGAGAAAGAAAAAACAGTTTGCCATCTTCTTCTCTAGCCTTCTCCTCCAGCAGCTGCCGCCATCCACTGCCAGTTCGAGTTCTCTGTGGGGGACGATCAAGAAAAGTTCTTGATTGTGTGTGGTGCTCACTACTTCCATCAAGTTCTTCAGAAGAACCTGGTTCGTGGGACGAACACTACTGGTTCTGTTCCATCATCACTGTGTCATCTTCAGTGGGAGCAGTTCTTGGGATTTTCTTTGGGCGTGAACACCAACGTTAGGAGATACTGCTTCTCTGGATCAGGTATATCCCTTCCCTTCTCTTTTGGTTCAGAATTGATTCGGTTTTGATTCAAGATAAATCCTGGAAAATTCAGAGAATATGATTCCCAGTTGGAAGAATGGCAAGAAATTTTTGAAATTCGCCCACCTATTCCGCAACCTTTTTGGCATCCATATGATGGATCTTACCATTTTTTCACTCTCATTTGTTTTGAGGAAAATAGAAGGATGGGATGAGGAAAATGTGGGATGTCAGATCCCAAAATCATTGATTTGGGATTGCACCAAACCCGTATGACCTCAGTGGAAAAATTTGAGAAGCCACTATTACCATCAAAAGAATCATTGTTACTGTCCTTCTTCTTTACCTGACAAGGAACCAGTGCGAGGGGCAATGACAAATGCGAGGGGTAGCAACGATCTACCTCCAGCTTCCTCTTCTCTCTTCTCCCTCACTTTCTTCCCATCTTCACCAGATCTGTAGTGATTTGCGAGGGACACTCTTATTCTTCCCGTCTTCACTAGATCTGCAAGGGGCACTCCTATTCTTCCTATCTTCACCCAATACGTTGCAACTCATGGACCTCTGTTCTTCAACTCTCGGCAACTCTCGTTGTTGCAACTCATGGAGATCTTCTTTCTCAACTCCGGCAAAGAACCAGCCCGTTATAGTGTTTTTCCTATTATTTTCCCATATATAAAACCAAACAATGGAAAGGTAAATTTTTACACTTTCCCATCCCATCCCACTCAAATCTTCTCACAAACCAAACGGAGCCTTAGTGAACTCACCTTGAATGGCATACCCCATTGTGGTGAGTAGAGATACCAAGACTAAGACTCTCGATGAAGTCAAATGAGTTGCAGCGCCAAAAATGCAAAAAGAAAGTCTAGAAGATTGGTGTTACCTCTCTGGTAATCCTGCATAGATGGGGTTGAAGTTACTATAGATTAAAGTTTTCGCGGGAGTTAAGGAAGAAGAGAGAAATGTGAAGGAATCTGAGGTAAAGGAGATTACTACCGCTGCTGTTAGTGTATCGTGAGCTCGGGGAAGATGAACATTTTTTTTCTTGTTTGAGGGTAATATGGGGATTAAAAAATATTGCAACGGCCTTTTTGGATGAAAGGCTAATGAAAGGGGGTCTTTGTCTCACAGTTATAGTACAAGGGGGGTCTTTGTCGCAAAACAAAGTACAGGGGGTTTTTGTCACATACCCCATAGTATAGGGGGTCTTGGTAATTTACCCTAATATTAAATACATTTTTTTTATATTCCATTATAACACTATAAATTAATATCATCATAGGTAAGGATTTATAATGTTCAAATTATATAATTTATAATTTATATGAAAAAACAAATGTATTTTAAATATACTATGAACTAATTACATTTATTTGTTGAAGATTATCGATAATTAGTACATATTTTCAAAAAGTAATTTTAATGGTTACATTTTTTTAATTTTTTGTATTTATCATATTTATTAGAAATCATGTTAATACATTTTTGGTAATTTCTTTGATAATTTTGGGTAATTATGGAAGAACTATTGGTACTTTATTTTTGGTTAACTTCTTGGCTAATTTCTATTCGTTAAATATAAATTTCTGCTATTTATAGCTTAAATTATACTTAAATAAATAATTTAAATATAATTACTTTTAATTAAAGTTTAAAATCTAATTATATTACTTACGGTTTCAAATATAATTTAAACAATTTAAATTATAACTTGCATTAATTAATAGTTTTAAAAAATGTTAGTTAATGAATTAATAAAAAATATTAATATTTTTTAATAAATACAATATTTTAATAAACACTCTTAATTAATAAATCTTGTAATTAATAATACTAAATTTATTGAAAATATTGTAACATACGATTAAAAATTAATATTGTAATTATTAAAAATATTGTTTAATAAAAAATACATTATTTTTAATAAATAATGTTATTTAATTAAAATACTATAATTATTAAAAGTACTACAATAATGAAAAATACTGTTAATTAGTGAATTCAATATTTCAATAAATACTTTTAATTAATTAATAATACTATAATTATTAAAAATATTGTATTAATTAAAAGTACAGTTAATACTATTAATGAATAAAATACTATAATTATTTAATTACTTTCAATTAATAAATACTGTAATTGTTAATGCTGTTTTTAATAAATTATAATTTACATTATATTAATTATAAAATACATTATTTATTATTGTTTTTGAATAAATATGGTTAATACTGTTAACTAATAAAATGTTGTTAATTATTAAAAATATTATTAATACTGTAAATATTAAAATACAATAATTATTACTACTCTCTCTCTCTCTCTCTCTCTCTCTCAAATGTCTTTTTGAAATGTATTTATAACATACATTAAAATAAGAGGCCTTGGAAAATTCAAAGGTCTCTCTCTTTCTCTTTAAAAAGGAAAAATGCAAAAAATCGACAAAATAGATAAATAGCTTCTCTTAAAAAGTAATTTTAATTGTTATAATTTATCATATTTATTGGAAATCATGTTAATCCTTTTTTAGTTATTTTCTTCGATAATGTCTGTTCATTAAATGTAATTTTCTGCTATTTATAGCTTAAATTATATTTAAATAAATAATTTAAATATAATTATTTTCAATTATTGTTTAAAAAATTAATTATATTACTCATAGGATTGAAATATAATTAAAATTTTTAAACAAAATTTAATTAATGAATTAATAAAAAATATTAATACTGTAAAATACAGTTAATAAATAACGATAATAAATAATAATAATATTGTAAAATACAATATTTTAATAAACACTATTAATTAATAAATATTGTAATTAATAATACTGTAATTATTGAAAATATTGTAAAATATGGTTAATTATTAATATTGTAATTATTAAAAATATTGTTAATAAAAAGTACATTATTTTCCATAAATGATATTGTAATTATTAAAACTACTATATTAATTAAAAGTATAGTTAATACTGTTAATTAATAAAATACTTTAATTATTTAATAAATACATTATTTAATATTTTTTGAATAAATACTGATAATTGTTTAAAAATATTATTAATTAATAAATACATTATTTTTAATAAATACAGTTAATACTGTTAATTATTAAAATATTGTAATTATTATTATGACTGTAAATTTTAAAACATAGTAATTATTATTACTACTCCCTCCCTCCCTCTCTCTTAAATATATTTTTTAAATGTAATAATAACATGCATTAAAATAAGAGGCATTGATTTATTAATATAATCAAGATAAGCAATGATTATTTTTTTATATTTTTAAAACAAAAGAATATATATATATATATATATATATATATATATATATATATAAATCAAATGGCGCTCACCACATATGATCCTTTACAAGTTAGACTTGGCTTGAGGAACCACTAAACCAACCATCCCATCCTCTTGGATTGGGGTGAGCTTGTTTCTATAATCACAATGTTACTAAGGTTCAAAGTATCGACACGTATTGGCTCATATCGGCTGATACGTATCGTTCCGAGACCCCACCAATATGCCCCTATAGTGGGTGTATCGGGGGTCTGACCGGTTCAGGGGATGGAGGAGACCTAAACCGCCCCCTGAACCGGTTTCAAAAATAAGAATAAAAAAACTAAAAAAAATAGTATTGATTCGCCCGATACACCCATACGAGCATATCAGCCGTATCGATATTTTTAACCTTAAGTGCTACCCAATCACGGGTAAGTTTTTTTGTAGACTTTCTCAAGTAATGCACAAATGATCCCAAGGACAATTGAAATATATAGATTTCAACATTTTCAGGGGTAAATTACATATTACCAATCCGTCATTTGAGACTTTTAGAGAGTCTGTTTGGTTCATAGTTGGAATCGAACGGGCAAGGAATGGGAGTGGGTATTAGAATCAACGGAAATGGTATTTCATTCTCAAGGAAGGGGCAAGGAATGGCCGTTCCCTGAAATGGAGGAATGTCATTTCTAACAGGAATGGGAATGGAATTCCGATACCATCCAACCAAACCCGTTCTAATTCCAATTCCAAACCCCTATTCCCATGAACCAAACAGGGCCTCATTTTTGTTTTTGGCTCCAAGGGTTACACAATCAGGGGGGTAGGGGGCGGGGGATAGCCCATTCCCCAACCCAGGTGTAAGCAGGATTAGTTCCCAAGTCTCCGCTACAACCAACAGGAAACTTTACCAACCAACCGGTTGGTACCTTGTCTTTTTGAGACTTTTGGGCCCCTTCATTGCAACAAGTCCATGTGAAACACTTCTCTACTTTCATATCCGAGTTTGGCTTCAGTTAGAGTAAGCCCATGCTCACATTGTTCCAATAGCTTCTTGTAACCTTACATTGGGAATACCTATCCATGAAGTAAAGCACATAAATAGGGAGATATTCCCAATGCAAGGCTGTAAAGGTTGTTCGAACAGGCTTTACTCTGACTGAAGCCGGACTCTTCATATCCGTAGCATTCTATCAGTTAATTTAAAAAAAAAAAAGATTACCATTTGACTGTTAGTCTATTATTATCTTATTATATGCTTGTTAAACATTTATATGTTTCCAAAATACCCTTTCTTTGATTTATGGGGCCATTTTACCCATTGTCTTACATATTCCCTTTGAAATGTAGAGAAAGAAATGGGTTATTAGACATGAGCTGTAGCTCACCCCTTATGTAATAAAAACCACCCACTAGTGAGGCTGGAGAATACATGGGGTCCAAGAATGGCCCAACTCAACTGAGAAGAGTGACCCAATTAGCTAAAAGCAAATTCGTTCTGTTTTTCTAAACAAGATGGTTGGTAGTTTCGGAGTATGCTGTTGTAAGTTGTGACTGGAACATTTCCTAACAAACAAAGCTACGTAAGATCTTCAATATGCAAGTGCAAACGATCAACTAATTCATACTTTTTTTGTTTTCTACTAAAAAGAACTTTTATTGAAAAAAGAAGCAATTGGACATTTAGGTTGTGTTCCAAAACCATATCACCTTTTTTTTTTTAAATGAAATATTGGTTTTGAATCATAATAGGCGTCTGTGCACCATTAATAACTTCCCCCTCACTCTTTTTCTCTTAAGTGTTTGATTCCCTATCAACGCTGGAACAAACCAGCTTATACACCAATGAACCAGCCCTTGGTCGGTTACATATAATAAAATCACTTGGCCACTGTCTTTTTGAACCATGTGGTAGTGTTCAAAAAGCCTCATCATCTTTCAAATCTCACTAAATAACCGACTAAGAATCAGTTTCTTCAATGAAATCCCCAACTCTAATGCATTAGCATTTTTGTTATTAACCCCTTTTAACGGACAAATTTATACAATCAGATGTTTGAACTAGCATAAGTGACCTACTTCATGGTCACATGGTGATTCAGAGAAAGCAAATTCTATAGCCCAATGCCCATCCTAGTCTTCCTAATCCAAGTTGAAGAGTTGGATTTGAAATTTTGAATGGAAATTTTGCTTGTAACTTGCTTTTATTTTATAGTTGGGCATTTGAATATGTACTAAAAGCTTGATGGGCAATTATAGAAATATTGGTTTAGATGCATTACGAAGAAAAAAGTATAAAACAACTAGAGTCTATTATATGCAATTGGGTATTATATGCCAGGAACAGCCAAAAGATTTAAAAAAAAAATAAAGGGGGTGTTTCTGTTTTTTAGATTTTGAGAGGGAGGAAAGTTGGTCAATGGAATTTTGGTTCCCATTGACCAAGAATCCCATGTTTTTTTTTTTTTTAGATTTATGTAGGGACCAGGAAAAGTTTATTTTCCTGTGTACCACTTACCCGGGTAAGTGATACCCATCTCTTAAGTGGATAAATAACTTTCCCACCCAAGACGAAAGCTGTCAACACTTGAGTGAGACAAAAATACCCCTTTTAATAATAGATTTTTATGATTAAAACGGTCATTGCCTTATTTACATGAGAAATAAAAGAACATGGGTAAATGCACTTACTCGGGTAAGTGTTTCCCAGGAAAAACTTACCCAGGTAACTGCATTTACCCGGGTAAATAACAGGGCCAAAAAAATAACTCCACGTTCAAGTTTCCACATTTCTCAGTATGTTTGAACCTTTTAAGTTACTGGGTTGGGCGGCATGATATAGTGGTGCAATGTCAAATCTTTTAGGGTCTATTTGATTCGTAGTTGGAATTGGAATCAGAATTGAAATCTCTCGGAATCAGAATAGAAGTGCTCTATACCCCTCACCTGTTTGGTTCAGACTGGAATCAGAATCAGAATTGGCTAGAATGGATTCTCATTCCCACGGGAGGGGGAGGGAATGGCCATTCCCTCAAATGGAGGAATGCCATTCTACCAGGAATGAGAGTGGACTTTTCTGATTCCACCCAACCAAACAGTTAGAATTGGAATGAACCAATTCCGGACCCCTATTCCTGAAAACCAAGCAGATTCTTAGTGATTCCATCATTTCATCGTGTGTCAATATGTATCATGTATGAAGAAAGATGCAATCTATATATAATTATATATAATAGAAAGAGTGATTCCATCATTCCATCATTTCACTATGTCAATATGTTATTATATGTATAGACCAACACATGTTTACTTGCATTGATACTCTGCAATCTATGTATGTAATAGAAAGAGGAGTGTGGAGGCCAAAGGCCTCGTATGTCTTAATTTTCTCTATCAAAACCTACCATTACTGTTCTCTAATAATATCATCCTTAAATCTGCCTCTCCCTTTTCAGTAGTCAAGTTTGTAATATCCTCCCTCCCCCATTAAATCCCTATTTTCTCTTAAATATCTTTGAACCCCTTATGACCCTTTCTAATAAAACGTGAGTACAAATTAGATGGGTTGAATGGGGTTAAGTGACAACCCAAGACTAACCCTAAACGTGGATCTTGACCTGGAACCAAACCATGTCAAAACCCAAATTTGCCAACCCCAACCCCAAACCTAACCAAATTTGTATTCAAACCCCATGCATTTGCAAGGGTTTGCCTGCAATCTTTTTCTTTTCTTGGTGGAAACAATAGATTCTATTCAAATAACTTTCTTTTGGTCTAAAAATTTGTTGGAAGCTCTCTAAAGGCCATGTGACTATGAGAAGTTTAGGACCTACCATTAGCAATTTATAGATCCATTGATGAAGTTATCATGTAATACTTATATGCCTGCATGCTGATAATATATTACTTCATAATTCATATAAACATTACCTCTATTGACAATGCAAGAATTCATTCAGGTTCAATTCAGCTACTTCAGCTATTCTTGAGCAACAGGGAAACTTCAGCTAGAACTCACCGATGCATTCACCCATTTGGTTCCTTATTTAACAATGAATTCAATTCATCATTCAATTCAACAAAAGCTGAATGCATCAATCACCACACCTATACCGACTGAACAAGCAATTACAATTATTCATCTTTGCATTGTTTTAGAATGTAGATGCCAACCAACCCAGATTCAGCATTTCCTTAGTAGGAATGAAACAAACTAACATTATCCTGTATAACTATGACCATCAACCATATCGGACAACAGTTAGTTGCATCGTTTACTTCCGACTTGTGAATGTCTGGTCAATGATCTCATGGACAGTCTTGTGCATTTGTGCATATATATGACTACTAAATTTGGCTGGAATCCAGAGAATTGTCTAGAGTAGCATTAGGACCTACAGATTGCATTTTCACACACTTAAACCTTCCTTGCTTTTGGAGGAAACTGTGTAGCCGCAATTTAGACCTTAGTTTAGCCAGAACAAGCCTGACCTACAACTGTCATGATACTACAGAGCCTTGAAGCAAGCTTACCTAGACAAAAGATCCTTCAGTTACAAATTAGGTTCCTAGTTCTTTTTTTTTTTTTGATAAATGCTTTTTTTTATGATTTTTCAATTTTACAAATTAGGTTCCTAGTTCTTATAAACGTATGATCTAACAAGTTAACAATGCAGAAGGAAAACAAAGATCCAGATGGTACATCATAACTTTTTACACTTTCAAAATTCATAATGTCTCAATTTCATTTACAAGGGTAATAATTAATGTAATCATGTAAATAATGGTAAAGCAACCACCTCAATGTATCCCTAATAAAATAACATTCAAGCTCTAGGTTCTTAGCTGGAAGTAGAGCCAATCTGCTAGAACCTTCATTCCACCTATGGTTCCACAACTCATATCTTATGAATGAATACTTTTTTTTTGGATCAATGGATACATCAGGAACCATAAATAAGGTATAAAAACATAAGAAACACATTTTAATAGTTCATGGCACTGAACATAATGGAATATGGTGAAATGTTGGGAACTACTGGCACTGGGACACAGGTAATGTTGGGAAGTGGAAAAACAAGACATATAAAATATGCTACTTGACACAATCAAGAAAAATAGGACTTGTTTGTAGAAGATCCCAGCACAAAAAAGTAGGGATATCATTGTGAAGACGAATGTATTTACAAAATGGTTCCAGTCTTAATCGGTTCCAATAGGGGTGAGCAAAAAAACTGAAAAACCGAACCGACCGAAAAAACCAACTGAAACCAAACTGACTGGTATACATATATTTCTATATTTATTTATGTATATTATATATATTATATTATATATTATTAATTAACAAATATGCATTATATATAAATATATAGATTTATAATATGTGATATATTATTTATTGTTTAAAATATAATATTATATATTTATAAATTTTCATTATATATTTATGTATATTTTTATAATATATATTGTAAAAATAAAAAATTGACGAAGCAAACCAATGGCTAACCGATTGGCTTCGGTTCGGTTTCGGTTACCAGTTTTCCAAAAATCGATAATACCGGTTCGGTTACAAAAAAAGGCCCATGGTTCAGTTAACCAAACTGTGAGCACCCCTAGGTTCCAAACAGGTAAAACTAATTCCTATCTTGTTATAATTAGGAGTCAAGGGCTAGGGGCAGACCAAAAAGGGCATGCACAAAGCTTATCTTTTTGATGACTCAAATGCAAACCCAGATCCTGTGTAATAAGTTATAATCAGTTCATCTGTTGGGCCAACCTGGAGCACTGATAACCTTAGGAGGGAAATGCAGTGCAAACCTAGCTGACAAGCAACATAAAATAAAGACGATTGCAAAGGAATAACACCCCACTCCTGGGGCTTCTCTATACATTCTTGTGCAATAGTTCGTTCATTCAATATGAACAAACCATTCATTATGGAAGCCAGTGATCTACTATCTTCAGTGAAATGTCTAAGAACTCAACTATTGATGATTGCATCATCCTACTATGGATTTGCAAGCAGCTTTATACCATAACCAGATTTAGGTCCACGGCAATTCTTACAAGACAGAGCATAGTTTTGCTCAAAGAAAGCTTCTTCTTCTACTGGGTAAATAGGTAATAGAATTGATGTCTCAATTGCTTTTCAAATTACAAAGCATATTTCCACATATGGGGCAAGAGGAGAAGAATCTATCTGTGGGAGATATCAGGTTCTTTTTCTGTGAAATGTTTCTTCAACAATCCAAGCAGGCAGTTCTCAGATGACTTTCCTTACTTTGGTGAGCACATGAAGTAGCCTTCTTGTGTTGGATTGTGGCATTAGCTAAGTATCTTACAAAGGACAGGTTGGTGAGGAGAGGTATGGACTGGAGAACATTGACTGTGCCGGTTGAAAGTTTGTCCAACATCAGTGTGTCCTTTGTGGACTTGAGGAAGAGACTACAGACCACATTGTTTGCACTGCGGTTTTACTAGAGAAGTCTGGGCCCTAATGTGAGGTGCTTTTAGCTGGAGAGGTTGCTTCCCTGAATCCATTATACAAGTTTCTTAAGGACTGGTGGCTGGCTGGACTTGGTGAGAAGAGCAAGGTGGTTTGGGGAATTACACCATTAGTGATTTTCTGGTGTATATGGTCTCAAGGAAATGAGTGAATTTTTGAGGACGGGGTAAATTCTATTGAAGTCGTGCTAAACAGGTTAAAAAGCACCTTGTGTTCATGGTTATCTATACAAAGATTATTCAAGGGTATGCCCTACCACGGGTTTTAAATATAATGATACTTGATGGTTGCTGCTTTTTTTCCTTAAATTACATATCTTGTGATGGGAGGTGTGGACTGATTGGTTAATCTGGTTTGGTTTTTTATGGGTCCCTTCTCCCTTGTACAGTTCTTTGGTGTACAAAGGATCATATGTACCTGTTCTGTTCAGATGCACTACAGTACTTGTCTAAAAGGAAAGAAAAGAAAAGAAAGCTTCTACTACCAGCTGGCAATGTATAAGAGTAATCTAACCAGCTGCTCTGCTGCTCCTCTATAAACTCCGTCTACACCCAAGGGGCCAGGATTGTCAATCAAGTAGTAATCAAAGTTTACTTTGTTTCTACCTATTCCTGTGGGTATCAACATCTCAATGCCGTTCCAGGTCTATGCTTTAACTAATATTCCAGGATTAGGTTTCATCTTTAATAAACACCATCCAAAGCCAGTCATTTCAAAGCATATACTATAATACTAAAAGCCCAATACTTTTTAATGTTACAATAGCAATCCAACTATGATTCTGCAAATTTATTTTTATGGAAAACTTCAAAATTGGTGAATGAGGATCACATTCCAGATAAGAAGTCATATGTACAAAAATTAATATAGAGAACAATTTCAGTTCCGACCATTCTCCTTTAGTTGGTTATGTACTACGTTGCAATTCTATTTTCTCCCATTAGAAACTTTATACATTTTCCTCTGAGAAGGTTCCATAGAACAGACAAATAGAAGAAAAAAATCCACATGCTGCCACTTAGTTTTTTCAGTAACATTACCCCAATGCATTCATGACCTTGTGGATCCTCACAAATAAACAAACTGCAAATTATATTAAAACCGCAAAATTCAAAAAGGGTGCAGATACATGCTTATATATTATGCACATAGATAATCTGCGAATACGCCAGGAACAACTATTACCCCAGATCTCCCAATTAATCACCATTGCTTTAATTGACAACTCAAAAAAAGGGATAGCAACCACCATCTAGAAAATCAAACAAACCCCAAATCCCAGACAAGAAAAATTGAAAGAACGTACCAACTACAGACAACAATTAATTGGGTATGAAACTGATGAATATTTGTCTATATAATAAAATCTCACTTGGCGACCATCCGGACAATGAAATCTTCGTAGCGGATCCGACCATCGGATCCAACATCGACCTCACGGATCCACTCATCAAATTCAGCGGGCTCGAGCTTCTCACCAATGTTGGTTAGGATGTGGCGTAGTTCGGAGACGGTAACGTAACCGGTGGAGTCCTTGTCGATGATCATGAATGCGTCACGGAGCTGGCGATCGAAGGGCTCGGACTTCATGTGTTTGCTCATGAGTTCCAGGAAACGAGGGAAATTGAAAGGGGAGGTCAGCTTCTCCTGAGCTACGATCTCCTTGAGTTGCGCTTGTGTAGGGTTTCCTCCCAGAGATCTCATCAGGATCCCAAGTTCCGACGCTGCAATCCGGCCATCGCCATCCGTATCGAATAGCGAGAATGCTTCCTTCATTGAGGCCACTTGATCTTCGCTGAGATCCTTCCCCATCGTTGCCGCTCTTCCTGTCGCTCCCTCCCTGTTTGTCAAAATTCCTTTGAGAGGAACAATGTTAAGAATAGCGATATTGCGTGTCGCGTGTCGCGTGTCCTTTCGGATTGGCCGTGCTTGGTAGCTTTTAATGACACAAGCAAGCGGGGGAATACGTATCGGTGCTTCGCGCATTTTGTTTTCCAGTTTTTTTAGGTATCATGCGTTGCCTTTTCGGTATGACAGTTTGAAATTTGAATTGGTGGGATCGCTGTCGTTGATGACATCATCGATTCTTCTACTATTATTAGGAGATATTTTCAATACACGGCAGCATGTACTATTATTGGGACATTGTGGGGCGCAGATGTAAGCTCTGCTGAATCGGATTGGTGTGGGTGGATTTCTGGAATTCGCATCGGCGCCTATAAAACGCGCCCCACAGCGCATCATAACCGTATATTCGACCCTACAGCGCATCACAACCGTGTGTATTCGAAACATGTCTCTACGGGAGATGTGCATGTAGGGGTCACTCGGATTTCTGGTACTGAGAACTGGAGCACTGATTAGGACAGAGCAGCGACCCATTCCTGTAATGTCCAAGGTAGGAGTGGGACCTGATCAACGCTGGCTCCCATACCCTCAGACTCAGTTCTCTGAGAGTTCACATCACGATCACATGTGGGGTCCTCACTTCCCGGTCCCGTAGCCCTTGGTGAACTGGATTCTGGCTCTGGGGAATGGGGACGTAGATGGGTTTGTGCCCTTTTCCACACTGCCCACCCGACAACACTAGTGTAGGTTTGAGCTTGGGCTTGGGCCTTATTATAATACACTCCAACCCACCAAGATTACAACACTATTCGGCTCAGGGAGACGGGGAGTCAGGGAGTAATAGCATTAACACTAAAAATGCCAAGGAGCCAAGGGAGTCAATCCCAAGTCTCCGCTAGCAATTAGTTCAGCGCTCGCTTCCGGATCGGGGCTGTGGAGATGAAGGACGGACGTTAAGTTGATAGGAGGAATCTAGTTGGCTTCTTCTCTATACCTGGATGGTCTAAGTACATCTTGATTAGCCTGGGGTTGGAAACCTCGTGCATTTTCTTCTCCTGCACTACCGTTTTCGGATTCGCTGGGACAGTTGTAATCTTGCTACTTCACTGAAGACACGTTTCGTTACTAGAGTATACAAATGGACACCTATTCGGCTAGGGAGTATTAACTGTCTACCATTGATATCTTATGGTGTCTTGTATTATCTGCTATGTAACTTGGTTTGTTAACTAGTAACTGGATTGGTATTAATTTGTCTTGCTATCTAGTTTAGTTTTAACCCAATGTATCCTTTCCTAGCAATTAGTTCACTCACCCATAATTTGTCTTGTGTTTTGCTTGTCTTCTTAGCTGCTTATTTATTTTTCATTTATGGTGTGGTACTTCTCTCGTCTTTTCTTCTTTACTCTCGTTTTTTCCTCGTCTCTTTCCCTTGCCCTCTTCCTTCTTTTCTTTCTTCTGTCGTTCTGTTGTTCTCTTCTCTCTCTCCTCTGTCTCTCCCTCTCCCTCTCCCTCTCCCTCTCATGGCTTGGCTGCTCGTAGAATCTTTCCAATGGATAACTTGGATGGACTAAATGAAGCCTTTCAGCAAATGCTTCAAGGAAACTGTCCAGTTGAAGGCTTACTGATCAATTCGAAGATGTGATTCAACGTCTTTATGAAGTATCCTAACTGTGATCTGGAGCAAATCATGAATCCAGTTATTATCGAGGAAGATAAGAATATGCTCCTGCAGCCCCCCTCTCGTGAGGAAGTGAAATCTGCCCTTTTCTCGATATCCCATGGACCACATGGCTTTCCCGCCTTGGTTTTATAAGCAGTTTTGGAATGTAATGGGTCCCGATTTAGTCTCTGTTGGTCCAGGAGTTTTTCATTAATAAGAAGCTTCTTAAGAAGCTCAATCATACTTCCATTTGCCTGATTCCAAAAAAGGTTGACTCAAGATTACAGACCAATAAGTCTGTGTAATGTCATGTATAACATCATAGCAAAAAGTAATCACTAATAGACTCCGGTTTGTTTCCTTAATTAAAGAATGTATATCTATGGTTTCTCACTCCATTCTTGTAAATGGTTTTCTGAGGGTCACCTGAAGTCTTCGCCAAGGACACCCCCTCCCTTACTTGTTTATTCTAGCTATGGAAGCTTTGTAAATAACCAGAGCCCACAGAGAAGAGTTAGATAACCTCAATCAGATCTTAACCTCTTTTCAGGAAAGCCTTTGGCCAAGTTGTAAATTTAGAAAAGTCTGGAATTTTCTGCAGCAAAAATATCCATCCCAGACTCCAGACAACTCAAAATTTGGCCTTTAAACAAGAATGACAAATACCTAGGGCTTCCCCTCTTTTGGTCAAAGAATAAGCATGCTAACCTGAATTTTATCTTAGATAATTACAAGCTAAGCTAAACAGGTGGAAGGCTTCTGCCATAAGTAAGGCGGGCAAATCTGTCCTTATTCAACCTGTGCTTCAACTTGTACCTCTCCATGCCATGTCTTTAATTAAATTCCTTCAAAAAAACATTACCCAAATTGAGAGTCATTCGTAACTTTTGGTGGGGTACCTCCCTCCAGCTCTAATAAACATCCAATCCACTAGTGTGCTTGGCAGATCTCTCCTCTGAAGTTGGTTGCCTAATAAAAGAGAATTCCTTGATCTCTTTGGGTCACAGTCCTTGGATCCAATCAGATGGGCAGTTTTCCTGGCCCCCCAGCCTCTTCTTCGTCAACTCTCTAACCTCAATTTATCGTCTTTCATTCAGAATGGTTCATGGAATCATAACCTAGTGAATTCATGCTTCTTGGAACCAGTGGCCTCCCAAATTCTTCAAACTCCAATTTACCCTTCATGCAATTCTGTCCTCTGGATTTGGTTACCTCATTCTACGGGTAAATCCTTTGTTAAAAGGAACTATCAGAAGTTGCTTCAACCTTCGATCCCCACCATAGATCCTGATTTGAAATTCTGCCTTATTCATCTTTGGAAATTGCCTATTTCCCCTAGATACAAGCTCTTTCTCTGGAGAATCCTAAACAATATGGTTCCAGTCAAATTCAATCTAAACCTAGAAGATTCTCAGAAATGCTGTATTTTCTGTCAAGAGCAAGAGGAATCTCCTCACCACTTATTTATCAGCTGCCGGTTCTCTCAAAATGTGCTTTTCTCTAACCCCTGGAACTTACACTTTCAAACCCTGTTTAACAATTCTTTGCTTGCAAATTTGAAACAGCTTTACAATATTTTAAAAGACAAGATCTTGTTTAGACAGGTTTTAACTTGGTTAGCTATAGCGTGGTATTATATTTGGTATGCCAGAAATGAGAAATTATTTCAAAATCATAATATCTATCCTCCTTGCATGGTGAAGACTATTTGGAATATATACTAACTTTCAGGTACTGTGGAAAGCCACAAACCAAACAAGACTCAGTCTTCTGATAATTCAAAGTGTGTTCTGTCTTTGTCTCCCAACACGGATTACAGAATCTTTACAGATGCAGGGAGAATTTCAAACTCTGAATACACTTTTGCAGTTGTTATTACCTCCCGGAACTTATCTTGCATCAAAATTATAGGAGGTCGCACCTCATCAGTTAATTCTATTTTACAGGCTGAATTGTTTGCTATGCTGCAGGCTTTCAAGGAGTTACAACAATGGACGTTTGACAAAGTCCACATTTGCTTACATTCTCTCTAGTTGATCTGCTCCTTTAAAGAAAGGCAAGATTTTGGGCATGTCATTGGCTTTTTGAACAATTGAAGCAGATCTTAAACAATCTGAACTCTATCTCTTTTGTGTATGTAAATAGAAAATATAACTTAACAACTCATGCGGTATCCCAGGTTGCTAAAACTCATGTTCAGCCTTCTTTTGTTTATTATACCTATATGCCAAGGATACCCAGACTGGAAGACTGTATATCCCTTTCTTTTTGCTAATATATGCTCATTTACTCTTCAAAAAAAAATAAAATAAAAAAAAAACCACCAAAATTTACATCTGCGCCCCACAATGCCCCAGAGCACATCCCACCAAAATTTGGCCAAATGGGAACATCTCCCGATAACAAGTATGGGAGATCACGAGACATCACCGGGAGATATTCATGTGAACTCACAAACAATGATGTATAAAAAGGTGAGTTTTTGGGTTGCAAATGTCATCCATTTGGCCAAATTGAAATTCTATCGAATTAAGGGTGATAAAAAAATCCATCTATTTGTAATTGTAATTGGACTATATATAGATCCATTTAATGCCTCGCTCGCTTTTTGGTAAAGTTATTTATCTGGGTAAATGCACTTATTTGGGAAAGTATTTCTCGGAAAGACTTATTTGGGTAAGTGTATTTACCCATATTCTTTTATTTCCTAGGTAAATAAGGCAATAACCATTTTAGTCATAAAAATTCATTATTAAAAGGGGCATTTTTGTAATATACAGGTGATGACAATTTTTCCCTAAGTGGGTAAGTTATTTACCCACTTAAGAGATGGGTATCACTTACAACAAAATAAACTTTCTCTAGTCCCCACATAAATCCAAATAGAATCAAAATCCCATTGACCAATTATGCCCCCTCTTAAAATCCAAAAAAAAGAACACCCCCAAAATACATACTAGAGGAGGCCTGTTTTTATGGGGCATATACTTGAAAGACATGCCATGCTTGAGCAATTCCCTAATAGAAATGGAATTGAATTGGTTTGGGGCAAGTTTAAATAATCTCATGTTTGATTTTTTTGTTTCAATTATGACAATGGAAAGACATGGTAGAAAAACATATAACCAAACAACCATCATCATAAAAGTGGTAATCAATAAGGTGGTATTCATCAAAATTTACTGGGGGGTTGTGTTGGGGACATGGCTGAGCTAGCCATGAGGTCCCTGGCCATCTGTCATAGCTCAGCCACGTTGGCACAGTCTGGCCGGGCTACCGCATTGCTATGATCCCGTCGGCTACGCCAGCTACACCCCTCACGGATAAGCCTGCCTAGCAGATAGGGATGGGAAGACAACTCTACCGAGGAGTAGGACTCTACCCCCTATAACCTTGGCGGGGAACTCTGCCTTGATTTCCTTGGAAACCTACTTCGATCAGGGGACCCTCTGGCTATAAAAAGGTACTCCATGCTCGAGGTAAGGGACTCTCTTGACTTCTAACACCCATACTGCTAATTAGCCCGGACCAGCATTCCTATAGCTCGGCCCGGCCATCCACCACCTTCTACTGACTTGAGCATCGGAGTACTCACCCGGGGTTAATTCCTCGGGCCTCTGACTTCTTCCTTGATTGCAGATCTTGAAGCGTGGCCTCGTTCTTGAAGCTCGGCCCCGACCTGCCAGCAAGGACTATATGATTGCCATCCTTGGTTCGCGCACTACCTCGGATTGAGCGGCATCAGATTGGCGCCGTTTGTGGGAACTACACAAAAAGCCTTTCCCAAAAATATCATTCCTTGTCGCGCAATTAAGATGCCTAAAAACCAGTCTGAATGATTAGTTGGTCATTCCCCGTCTCGGGAGAACTGACACCGTGACTCCCCGCACCAAGAAGTTACGCAACCTTCGGCCGCAGTAGATCCAACGCAATTCCGAGCCATGTAGGATAAGGTTGATAAGATCTTCGAATTCATGCAAACACTAGGGTCTGCTGTGCCACCCAACCGGGCTGTCCCCCCCCCCCCCCCCCCACGCCCCGACGTGCATTGGTCAAATGAAAGGGGAGAGCGGTCTGAGTGTATGAGGCTGGACACGACCTGAAGGCCTACCGCCACTGTCGATTCTCATGGACGGGACTACCATAGCCAGACACACCAATCAACGTGCATCCCCGCCAAAGAAAGGCTCGGCAAAAGGACGTTGCCCATCGTAGTCTTAGTCATTGAGTCACGTTCGGTCAAGGATCACCCCACACGACCCAAAAGGGAGGCCATACACACTGCAGCCCCAGACAACAGAGATGCCAAAATTAAAGAGCTTTGGCAACATCAGGAAGAGTTAGAGCGCACTTCCACCCATAAGAGCGCAATTCCCACTGTAAACCAACCTGTGCAGGCCACCACGCATATCACTAAGGAGCCACTCTTTGTCCAGGACAAAGTGGACGAGATACCCCCTATTGGATGGCGAGCCCCCCAATTTGACAAATACGACGGGAACTCCGACCCTTTCGATCATGTCGCGGCGCTCAAAGCCCAGATGATGCTACATGGTGCGTCGGAGGGACTGATGTGGTACTCCTCCCTGTCGCCAAGGTCTATAGCATCATGGGCCCAACTGGAAACCTAGTTCCTGGCATAGTTCACAACTAGTCAGAAGCATTGGAAAACCTCAGCCAGACTTATGCAGGTTCGATAGAGAAAGGTGGAGTCCCTTAAAGATTACCTAGCGATGTTCAAAAAAGAAGCACTCCAAATAAGGGATTTAAATCAATCAGTTGCGGTGACGGCCATACAACACTGACTCCACCCTTCCCCATTCAATTTCTCCATCTCCAAGAATCCTCCTCAAATATTGGCCGCGCTAATTAGCCACGCGCAGAAGTATATCAACGCTGAAGAGGCCCAGGCGCAACTCAGAGACGAGGATGAGAAGCCCGACAGAAAAAGGAGAGAGACCGACGAGCGGAAATCCGAGAGGTCGGACAAAGACCACAAGAGAGAAGATCGCCGAACCGACCATAGACCTCGCACCCCTCCGCCAACCTATTGGAATTTCACGCCACTTAATATTCCACGGTCTAAAATTCTGATGCAAATCCGCGACCGCAACTATGTCAGGTGGCTCGAGAAGATGAAGACGCAAAGTAACAAGAGGAACCGGGACAAATATTGCGAGTTCCACAAGGACCACATCCATGATACAGAGAACTATTTTGACCTGTGCAATCATATCGAAGATCTAATTAGGTGTGATTATCTCAGCGGCTTCATAGACAGAAAGGACAAGTCGGCCCAAGAGGAACGAAGAGCGGACGAAGCTTGGCAACCCCCACCCCAAGGCCCCCCAGCTGGCGTCATCCATGTGATATCGAGAGGAACTGCCTACGAAGGGGAAAGCAGCTCGGGACGGAAAAGATATGCTCGACGGTGCGAGATCAACGACCGAGGTCACGGGAGGAGGTGCGACACATCTATCACCTTCACTGACGACGACCTCCGAGGGGTTCAAACACCGCACGACGACGCCTTGGTCATAACAGACAAAGTGGCCGACTTTGAGCTGCAGCGGATCCTAATCGACACAGGGAGTTCTGCCAATGTATTGTTTGAAGATGCATTCGAAAAGCTCAGCATTGACACAGAACGACTTACACCAGTTAGCACTCCCTTGATGGATTTTTGGGAGAGTCCCTCCAGTCCACTGGGAGGATAACTCTTCCCCTTTTGATCGGAGACGGCGACGTGACTGCGACGGCCATGGTAGACTTCATCATGGTGCATTGCCCTTCCTCTTACAACATGATCCTTGGTAGGCCGACCCTCAACGCCCTGTAGGCAGTAGTTTCAACGTACCACCTCGCCATGAAATTTCCAACCAAGTATGACATAGGGGTGGCGCACAGAGACTAGAAAACAGTGCGACATTGCTATCAATTTTCCTGTCGAGGACCACGTTGAACGACCGGGACATTGATGGCGGAAGCATATGACTTGCATGATGAAGTAAAGACACAGCATGGCTGACCCGTGGAAGACCTCGTCGAGGTCCCCCTATTTGAGGAAGATCCCGAAAAGACGGTCCAAGTTGGCTCCTTGCTAGGGGACCACCTCTGAGAGGAACTTGTTCGACTACTGAGGAATAATGCCGATGTATTTGCTTGGTCGGCAGAGGACATGCCTAGAATCGATCCCGAAGTTATCACACATCGGCTGAACGTCAACCCCCATTGCCGACTTGTGAAGCAGAAGAAGAGAAACATCGCCACAGAGCGGTGGCAAATAATCACTAATAAAGTACAGAACTTGCTCGACGCTGGCTTCATTAGGGAAGTCAAATACCGCGATTGGCTGGCCAGTGTAGTGATGGTGTAGAAGGCCAACGAAAAGTGGAGAATGTACATCTACTTCACCGACTTGAATAAGGCCTGCCCCAAAGACAGTTTTCCCCTGCTAATGATTGACCAGCTTGTCGACGCAATAGCAGGACATAAGCTCCTAAGCTTCATGGATGCCTTCTCAGGCTACAACCAGATCCGGATGGACCCGAACGACTTGGAGCGAATGGCCTTTATCATTGTCCATGGCCTATACTGCTACAAGGTAATGCTCTTTGGCCTCAAAAAAGCGGGCGCCACCTATCAGCAGCTGGCGAGTGAGGTATTCAAAGAATATCTCGATAGGAACATGGAGGCATATGCCAACGATATGCTCGTGAAGAGAAAAAAGACTGAACACCACCTGGCCGACCTCTGCGAAATCTTCGACACACTTAGAAAGTAAAAGATGAGGTTAAACCCAACCAAGTGCACTTTCGGGGTTGGCTCCGGCAAGTTTCTGGGGTTTATGGTAACACAGAGAGGAATTGAAGCAAATCCGGAGAAGATAAAAGCCATCCTTGACATTCCATCCCCCTAGACCCACAAAGAAATGCAATGGCTCACCGGGAGAATAACCGCCCTTGGCAGGTTTATGTCCAAGTCCGCGGATCAGTGCCTCCCCTTTTTCAAAGCCCTCAAACGGCCAAAGGGCTTCCACTAGACAGAAAAGCGCGAGCAGTCTTTATAGGAAATAAAGCAGTACTTGAGCTCGTCGCCCCTCTTGACTAAGCCGAGCCCAGGAGACGAGCTATTGCTCTACCTTTCGGTCAGGGATGAGATCGTCAGCTCAGTACTAGTCAAAGAAGAGGACTGGGTACAAAAGCCAATCTACTACACCAGCAAGGTCCTCAGTGGCGTAGAGACTCAGTACTCCAATCTCGAAAAGTTGGCTCTAGCTCTCGTCACCACATCCAGAAAACTCAGACCCTACTTCCAGGTTCACAGTGTTCGAGTACTCACCAACCAACCCCTTAAGCAGGTGCTACTAAGACCGGAAGTGTCAAACCGCCTAGTTAAGTGGAGCGTGGAGCTGAGTGAATTCGACATCGAGTACGCACCCTGACCGACGATCATAGCCCAGGCCTTGGCAGATTTCATTGCAGAGGTACACTTACCATTGAGGAACCGGCCCCACTGCCCCCAACATGGACCCTCCATGTAGATAGCTCGTCAAACCAGCATGGTAGCGGCACCGGCCTTATCCTCCTCGGCCCGGACGACGTAGTGTTGGAACACACCCTCAGGTTCGAGTTCAAAGCATCCAACAATGAGACTGAGTATGAGGCCCTGATTGCTGGGCTCCGCCTTGCTTTAGACCTCGGGACACGACGAATTGAGGCCTTCAGCGACTCTGAGCTTGTGGTCAACCAAATCCACGGTGAGTTTGAGGCTCAGACTCCCTCTTTGGTGAGATACCTATAGAAGGTGCAGGAGCACATTTAACAACTCGAGCATTTCGACATCCCGTAGATCCCTTGAGCCAAGAACGCTCGACTGTCTGGTTAGCCACGCTGGCCCAGCCGAGCATTGCACCATCCTCATCCTTCTAGTGCAACATGGCTCATCTTGGATGGACCCCATAATCGAGTATCTTCGAGAGGGCACTTCCCTAGAGGATCGAGCAGAAGCGAAAAGACTCCAACACAGAGCAGCCAGGTATTGCCTAATAAAGGGTCAACTCTACCGTTGTTCCCACACACTTCCATACTTGAAGTGCCTCCCCCCAGCCGAGGCAGACTACATCCTTAGGGAAATACATGAGGGCATTTACGATCACCCCGGCGCGCGCGCCCTAGCCCATAAGACGCTTTGACAGGGGTATTTCTGGCCGACGATGAAGCAAGATGCTGCTCAATTAGTCCGGAAGTGTGATAGTTGCCAACATCACTCTAATCTCCATCACCAGCCTGCGGCCCCTTTGAAGTCAATTGCCAGCCCATGGCCGTTTGCCCAATGAGGAATGGACATCCTCGACCCCTTCCCCACCGTGGTTGTGCAAAAGAAGTTCCTTCTCATAGTAGTGGACTACTTCACAAAGTGGGTAGAAGTCGAAGCTCTAGCACACATCCCCGTCCACAATGCCCAAAACTTCCTTTGGCAGGGAGTCATCTACCGCTTCGGTATCCCGTAAGTGCTCATCATAGACAACAAAACACAGTTCACCGACAAGAAGTTCGAGGCCATCTATGCCGATCTAAGGATCGATCACCGGACTACCACAGTACACCGACCTTAGAGCAACAGGCAGACCAAGGTAACCAACCGCATCCTACTACGCAGCCTAAAAACACGCCTAGATCAGGCCAAGGGAAGGTGGGTTGAGGAGCTGTCGAGCATTCTTTGGGCCTACAGGACGACCCCGCGAACTACCACTGGAGAGACCCCTTTCAGCCTGACCTATGGGGCCGAAGCCATGATCCCCGTAGAAATAGGTTCCCCAACCCTTCGGACTGAGCTCTTCGACGAGGGGCAGAATGACGAAGATCTATGCGTGGAGTTGGACCTAGTGGAAGAAGCTCGGGACCGAGCACATGTGAAGATGGTTGTACAACAACAGAAGATGGCACAACATTATGATTCTAAGGTAAGAACACGCGAATTAAAGGCATGTGACTTCATTCTATGCAAAGTCATAGTCCCCACACCAGGAAAATGAAAGCTCAGACCGAATTGGGAAGGGCAGTACAGGGTCACCAGAGTCCTCGGACCGAGTACTTATAGACTTGAAGACCTCGAAGGCTGACCAATACCGAGGAGTTGGAACTCGGGAAACTTTAGAAATGTACTACCAGTAGACCTACAAGCAATAAAAGTCTCCTTTTAAGCTACTTCTTCGACCTAGAAGCGCGCCCACGCCCACTGCACACACCACATATGCACATGCTAAGTCGCACTGCCAATTGAGCTAACTCCGCCAATCCCCAAACGGCTGAGCCCATTACACCCAGTTCGGTAGCACATTGTCAAGCAAGCTACCCGACTCAGCTGCCAACGGCTGAGCCTAAACGTGGAGGAAGAACGCCTCAGCCCACCAAGGCCCGAGGGCGGTCGAGGAACTTTGCACAACCGCCGGCTTAACGACTGAGCTAGATGGGAAACGGCTAGCTCTAGAAGGGCCCCAAAGGCTCCCGAGACCAGAAACTAAGTGTCCCATGGCTGAGAGCTCGGGAACCGAAAGATCTCGAACAACAACACCTTGGTCAGCACAGAACTGGGGGCACCAGGGCATAGCCTGGCTGGCTACACTTCGGCCAACGACACCTTGGTCAGCACAAGTTTGGGGGCGTCAAGGCATAGCCCGACCGGCTACACCTCAGCCAATAGCACCTCGGTCAGCACAAGACTGGGGACGCCGAGGCATAGCGGCACAACTGACCCCGACCCACGCAATTGCACGATTGGCCACACTTTGACCAACAGAATCGCACAACAACTCGGCCCGGCCACACTTTGACCAATAGAGGCATAACCCAGCCTGGCACACACAACAACCTAGCCAGATGGGCTTCGGCTGGAAAAAGAGGCATAAGTGTTGCAACACGTGATCAGATAAAGAAACATTGACATTTAACTAAACTGTTCATTACATCGTTTAAAGCCCGACATACCGAGCAAAAAAAACAAAAACAAAAACAAACAAACAAACACAGAGACGTACAACTATAAGAAACGTTAGAAGCCCCGGGTGATATCCCAGGGACGTGAACTCTGACAATTAAGTTAGTAACGCTAAGGAAAAATAAGGTGAGTCGGAGAGCTTAGTTTGATGAAGTGAGAGCTCATATAGAGACCTTATGTGCTAGTATGAGATCAGCTCGTCAGAACAAAGTCATCTCGTAGCTGGTTAGGACCATGTTAGTTCATCAAGATAGGTTAGCTCATAGTTCATTAAGATCAAATCAGCTCATAGCTCGTTAAGACTATGACATCTTGTAGCTCATTAGGACTAGGTCAGCTTGTAACTCATCGGGACAATGTCAGCTTGTAGTTCATCAGGACCAGGTTAGATCGTAGCTCATCAATTGACAACTTTGTCCCTCGCATGCTGCCACTTGGTGGTTTCTAACTGATGATCGGTTTTGGCCTTATCAGTTACTTAATATTGAATAAATTAAACGTCAATAAAAATGAAAAGACAAACAAAAAACTGGAATTACAAACGATGATCAGACAGTAGCTACTAAAACTAAAACCGGATCTAAAAACTAACAAGCGTGACTACACAAATGTAAATGAAGAAACGCAGAAAGTATAGATCTGAAGTAAGAATAGAATAAGAAAATAAAATTACTAGAAAGAGAGGTACGTTTTTTGCTCCTTTGAGTTGCTGAGATCGCGAGAGAGCAAGGGGAAAGAGGGTGACCGAGTGTGGTTCATAGAAAACTAGTAGCAGAGCCTCTCCCTAAACTTCATCAATCCCACCGTTATACCTAACGGATGAGTGAAAAAGACAATACTGTCCTACTAGACTAAATGTTAATCTGTTGGGTTTTTAATCGAGTTATAAAAAAAAAAGTTAAACCATCCTCAACATTAGAAACACATCAACCTCCGTCTGCTGCAACTAATTTGACCATGGAGCTTGGGAAGTAGAAACCAAGAAGCTTTATATGAAACTTCCTGATCTTCCAAGCTCTCATAAACTCTCTTTAGCTTTCTAGTACAAGCGCGTTTAGTCTACATGTGTCATGAATTGCAACAAATACAAATGCATATGTATTCAGTGCAAATACAAATATGTAGGGTTCATGAAAATGACATCATTTATATTTATTTGTATTCTCATTCTTCCCATACGAAGCCTTAATATATATTTTGAAATTTGTTTAAGATAACAAAAAAGTATTATAATTATTAAAACTATATATAATTTATTAAATAATATTCAAAATGATAAATTAGTCTAATAATTAATAATAAACATTTATTATATAAATTTCTAAAAGATTAACAAATTTAGAATGGTAAAAGAGGTTTCAACATTCAAATTGGCAAACAGGAAAACAGGATGCTTCTTTGTAGGAAGGACCATGTAGTGTTTATTATTTAAAATACCTACATGCCACACAAAACGTTTTTGTGGGTCTATATGCCATTTTGTACATGAACAGATACTACAGAAACCTACATGTGGGACCCACACGGTACGTATAAATGGGACCCACATGACATTTTGTAGAATTGTAGTGTGACCCATGATATTTTTGTTGGACTATGTGCCTATGCCATATTGCACGCACTTGTAGTGTAACTCATACATGATGTAATAATAATATTGCTTTTAGAAAACACTTAACCAGATGATCTTTTGTTATTCTTATCCCTGTTACAAATGGACTTGGTTCAATCCAGTCCAATGAATATTTTGGACCAGTCCAGAGACTGTCCAATCTATTTAAATTCTTGTTAATTTAGATTGGTTTCATGTCAAACCTAGTCTATTGACATATGTGTTAATGGATCAGATATTGGCCCAATCCAATATAAATTCATTATGAACAATATATTTTGTTAGTCCATCCAATCCGTCTAACCGAATTTTAATTTAAACGGTGTCCAACTCAAAACCGGTCCATTGACAAGGGGCCCACCTTATTAAACATGTTTTAACATTCAAAGATCAGCTCTCATAAGTTGAGTAGGTATTTTGATTATAGATCTTTCGAAATATCTTAATTCTTAACTGAAGGACTTGCAGAAGAAGGGTTTAATAGATAATGTCTTCCATTTGTTGGGGGACCCTCCACATTAGCGACATGTGTAGCTATTGCCTTGCAACACTCCATTTACATGCGCCACCATGCATTTGAGGCATCTAACAATGTGAAGCTAGCTAGTTCTGGTAGCTTATTTGAAATGACTCGTCAACGTAGCTCGATCAATGCTGAAGCTCTCCAAAAGGGCCCTTACCAACCTTGGCTGTATTTTGCGAATATTTTTACAGGAAAACCATGTTCATGTTTGAGGCATCTAACAATGTGCATGGGAAATCAAACACATGAACATTGTATAGCCATACCTTTATAGCCTCTGGTTCCTTGGTTGAAGGACAGATATTTCTGTGTTGCAATTTTCCATACAAAAGGAAGAATTTGGGGCAAGATCTACTCAAATATAAGGGTTTCTTTTTTAGACTGGCTTCACTGGTTTTATACTTGGTTGTGCTTAAAATGAGGGAAAACAAATGGTTTCATCAAAAGATTATATTTAATAAAAAACAAATCACCATCATCATCATCTAAGCCTTGTCCGATTACCGAATTATATGTGGTTGACTACATGAATCCTTTTTTGCCATTTGTTTTGTTCAATATCATATCCATTGTGAATCAATAAATAAACTCTAAACAAATCATTATGCTACAATTCAATTTTTTAATATAGTTAGTTTTGATTTTTGCCTTATTAGAATTTCAAGAAATCTTCATAATCAGTTTGGAAAGAGTACAAATACATACAAAATTAGGAATGGCAACGAGGCGGGTTCAAGGTGGAGATCAAATTCCCTATACCTAACCCTGATTTTGAAATAAATCCCTATCCCCAACCCCGGTCCATGCTGGGGAAAGTTATCCTCCATCCCTGATTGTTGATGGAGATGAGTTCCTTGCAGGGGGCCTAGAATCGCCAAAATTTTTTAATTAATAGAATATTTAAAAATAAATTTACTTAAAATAAAGGAAAGTTTTAAAATATAAAATATATTTTATATTATTTATATAACATAATATAAATTGCCATTCCCAACCCCAACCCTAGTGGGGGATCCCAATTAATCCCCATCCTTGACCCGATGGGGTCAGGGAGATCCGGTACCCGGTGGGATAGAGAAAATTGCCATCCCTATACAAAATAATACAAACTACAAGGTTTTGCACTCTACATATTTGTATTCATACTCCCAAATTGATCCTCGAAAATTCCTTTTGTCAAACCTTTTGAATCAATTTAGGAAGAATGCAAATACAAGGTTTAGACACTATACAAAATTTGTACTCTGCCCAAACTGAACCTTTGTTCCAAAGTTTGGTCTGAAATATTTCCTTGATTCAGGAATATGAAATTTGAAGGCTGCTGGAAATGGAAACCAATTGCACTCTTTGTAGGTCTATTACATTTACATTTGTAATATATATATATATATATATATATATATGAAACCCACTTGAAAAAAAAAATTAAAAAAGATGACATAGTTCACTTTTTAAAGAGTATTTATAGAGGAAAGAGTAAGGTCATGTTTTCTTCATGTGATTTCAATTTCATAAAGAAATCTGATTCTGGAATAAGGGTGGATCCCATTCCAAAAAATTGTTCAAGTTGGTGAACTCCACCTAGATTGGTACAGCAAAAGAGGCTGCACTTTTCCATCTCATTCATGTCCAAAAGGATAGGCCCTTTATTCATTACTTGGTTATTCCTAAGAAGAAAAGAAGAATAATCCATTGGCTATTGCTCACTAAAGTCACTAAGTGGTGATTTGCCTCATTATTCCATAAAGTGGAAGCTCTCTGTTTCCAATGGTGAAAAAAAAGGAAGTTGCTTTGTTCAATCAGATAACCTTTTGCCAACATACAAATATACCATCCCTTATGAAAGTTGTATGCTTTTTAGTCTTCTTTAATTCTTTTTGTTGTTCTTTTCTGGTAGTGCGGTCTTTGAAGCTTGTAGTGAGTACAGTTTGTGCATCTTTGGTAAATCTTGTGAGTGTGAGTCTTTTTTGTTCTTTTTAAGGACCAAAAGACAGGAGAGGTAAGATAAACCTACGAAGCAGAAACCAGATTATTCAAGCTCTCATAAACTTTCTTTAACGTTTTAGTACGCGCATTTGGTCTACGTGTGTCATGAATTGCAACAAATACAAATACAAATATGTATGATTTATGAAAATGACAACATTTATATTTGTATTTTCTTTCTTCCCATACGGAGCCTTAATATTATGAAATTTGTTTTAAGATAACAAAAAATGTTAAAATTATTAATAAATATATAATTTGTTAAATGATAAACATTTATTATATAAATTTCTAAAAGATTAACAAATTTAGAATAACCAAGCATATATATTGATAGAGGTAAAAGAGGTTACAACATTCAAATTGCCAAATAGGCAAAACAGGATACTTCTTTGCAGGACCATGTAGTATTTATAATACCTACATTGTTATATGTTGTGCGCCACACAAAATGTTTTTTCTGGGTCTACATGCCATTCTGCACATGAATAGATATTATGAAACCTACATGTCGTACCCACATGGTATGCATAATGGGACCCACATGACATTTGTAGTGTGACCCATAATATTTTGGGAGAATGACGTTCGGGTCAGAATTCATGAGCCCAAAGTAGGGTGTTAGTTTGGAATTGATGTTAATTTACGGTGAGTATGAGTGTATAGAGTGTGAGTTTTTGACATTTTGAATGTTTATACATTTGTAGGAGAATTTAGAAATCTGAATTAGACTTTTCCATACTTTTCCGTAATATTTTTGTGGGACTATGTGGCATATTGCACTTGTACTATTGTACTGTAACTCATACATGATGTAATAATAATATTGCTTTAGAAAACACTTAACCAGATGGTCTTTTGGTATTCCTATCCTTGGAGAAGATTCCTCAAGAACCCAGCTTACTAAACATGCATGTTTTAATATTCAAATATCAGTTCTCAAAAGCTCAGTAGGTATTTTGATTTATTGATCTTTCTAAATATCTTAAAAGGACTTGCCAAAGAGGGTTTTAATAAGTAACTAGTGTGGACCCGTGCGATGTACAGGATTTATTAAGTTAAAGATAAATAATAAAAGCATGTAAAGTATATAGTTGTTTTATATAATAATTAATAATCATTTATATTTTATATACTAGTTTTAATATTTTTTTTATAATATAAAAATAACAATAATTAATTTTAGATAGGGTTGTTTATCAATTTTAGGTATGGCAATTTTCCCCATTTCCCCAATCCTCGTGGGGATCTACCTCGAATGGGGTGGGGATGGGGATGATTTTCCCCCATAGGGACGAAGAGAGGGAAATTTTCATCCCCGTTGGCGGGGACGACATGGGGATGGGGAGAGCACTCCCTGTCCCGTGGGGATCTCAATCCCCATCCCATGAGATTCCCATTAATATATGCATATATACACATACGTTTATATATGTATATATGTATTTATGTATACATATGTCTATATGTTAATATTTTTAAAAATATGATTGAATTTGTTTGAATCTTTTCTAATAGGATTGTAAATTTTAATTATTTTATTATTATTATTTAAATAAAATAAAAAACAAAACATAATGGTTGACAATATAAAGAATCACAGGGAGTGGGGATCCCCATTGAGACGGGGATGGGGAGAGGCTCCTCGTCCCACCCCGCCCCGTTGCCACTCCTAATCAAACTAATGAAACTAACCAATTTGATTTCTAGTATTTCTAGTCAGCTTTGGTTCAACAATTTCCTAACCCAAAAAGGTTGGATTAGTTTCGCTTTGGCCATTTGTAAACTCACTAAAATCGAATGACCCAACCATAAATAAATAAATATATATATATATATATATATTATTTTAAATATATATTTTTAATACAAGAAAGTGGAAATATTCCAATATTTTCTAGGCTAAAATATTTTATATCATAAATTTAATTTTTAAAATTATTTTTTAAATAATACCATTGTAATTTTTTAAAATTTAAACTTATTTTTTTAATTTGATTTTCTAAGTTTAAATGTTTTGAACCAACTAACCAAACCGAAAATTGACGCAAACAAATATAACCTGAGTGACCAACTCCCCAATCTGACCAAGTCAATTTGATTGGCAAAACAACTTACAACTAAACCGAACCAACTTGTGAACAATAGTTTAATCTCCAATAATTATTAAAAATTTATAGCAAAAATACAAAATAAATTAAAATTAAAAATCTAAATAACAATAGTTTAAACTCCAATAATTATTGAAAATTTTCTAATAAATAACAAAACAAAAATAGATTTATACATAATTTTTGAAAATATATTTACCATAGAAAATAATAAATAATTACTGAAATACAAAAAATATTAATTTTAGTATATATAAATACAGATTAAGTTTTAAAATTTGTATTAATAAACATTATTTTTTTTTGAAATTTATTTTCTATAATTATTAATTGGTATAAATGATAATGGTTATTTACAATATTATTTATTTATTGAAATAATATCAATATTTAAAATTTAAAATTTAAAATTTAAAATATTAATTACTTGTTGAATTTAATAACCCATAAATTTATATTACTATTAATACATAATTTTTTTATTTTAACCATTTAAAATCTAGTTCTGTTAAATTTTTCATTATATAAAATTTTTAGTTATTTAATTAAATATTTAAAATCTTAATCTATGTATTATAATTTAAAGTTATTCACTAAATATTTAAAATATATTATTAATTGATTTAAAATGTTAAGTTTAATATTTTTTATTTAAGATATTTAGTTGTTGAAATATTTAAATAATATTTCATTTTTAATGTTATATTTTTATTATTTGAATAACATTTAGATTGAATAATCCAAAAAAAGCATAACTTAAATTGTTTGTACATTATTTTGTGATGAATTTTGTAAAATATATATTCATTAATAATATGAATATTATTAAATCTATTATAATTATTATTTTGTATTTTTATTAAATATTTTAAATTAAATATATAATTTTGTTAAAATATTTAACTAATTCTTAAAATTTTTAATTCAAACTTTCTTTAAATAGATGTAAAAGAGAGAGAGAGAGAGAGAGAGAGAGAGATTTTAGGAAGATTTTTTTTTGGAGAAAGTAGAGTTTCTAATTGTTAGTTTCAAAAATGACGGATTAAAAAAATAAAAAAAAAAAGAAAAAAGAAAAATTTTTTAGACTTCCTTGTTTTAATATATAACCACTATCATAAACCTATTAGCCAATCAGGTGATATTTATCAAAATTTATTGGTAGATTTTAATTGGTCAAAACTTTTCCCATACCATATATTTTCCACATCATAGATTTTTCTTATATATATATATATATGTGTGTGTGTGAGATCCTCCACATTAGCGACATGTGTAGCTGTTGCCTTGCAACACTCCATTTACATGCGCCACCATGCATTGTATTGTCGACTAGCAATAATGGCACTTGATTTGTTGATTTTTCTTTAATCTCTTCTTTTTTACGCCAGATTTTCTTTAATCCTTTAATCTTTGAAAGAAAGAGATGAGATAATGGGGTCATTAATTTTTCCATATGATATGGGGCCGTTGGGCTCAAGCTGGTCACATGGTAATAGGATCATGGGAAAATAAACATGGACCCACTTTTGGATACTCATCAAATTGCCATGACCACAATGGAGAGAGAGAGATTACCATTCGACCTATTAATTCCATCTTGGATGTTGGAGAGCCAAACAAGAATTGGGTTGGAAGATAACAAGGATACTGAATACTTTGTTAAAGCAGGGTAAACATGGGGAATGAAGTTTTATGTAAATCGCTTAAAACTGAGACAAAATAACTTTTTGTGAAAAGAGGAATAAGTTTCATAAAAATAAAAAATAAACTTGTAAAGAATATCCGTTCCCCACGGGGAGGGGAATGGGGTTAGGATTTCTAGCCCTGCCAGGGTTTAGGGCAGGGCATTTGAGTTTCACGTCGGGGATGGGGCAGGCAAAACCCAGTCTCACCTCGCCCCGTTGTCATTCCTATTCATTCGTTAACCAAACTCAGAGTACACCTTTTGGAAGAAAGAAGTTAAGAAAGCAAGCACCATAGAGGGACTTCACTCATAAGAGCCCTACAATCCGCTATGTAGTGATGGATATGCCAAAGTGTACTCCAAGGATTTTTATCACAATAAGAGCATCTCCCTCTATCATGATGGAATTGAAGTTTCATTGCCAATCTTAAGGCTCTATTCCCTTAGAGATAATACTTCATTTTTCAATTGAGTACATAAGGGAAAAGCCAGGGATTAGGCAACTGTGAGAGAACTTCTATCTCTTACCATCAATCTGTCTCCTGCGAAAGTTGAAGATAGGGCACCATCAAAATTAATTTTAATATACTGAGCTGGAGGAAGGCACTAAAGCCATTAATGTTCAGATGAATCCAGTGAGGCACTTCCACAAGAATAAGTGTATGCGGGGTTGGATATGTTTGAATCCAATTTAACTTCATATTTTCATTAGGATCACTTGATTTAGACCCTTAGGCCATGTTTGGTTTGAAGGAAAAGGTAGGGAAAGGAAGGGAAAGACAGAAAAACCTATACAAGGTTTGTAAAGATTTTTCTATCTTTTCCTTCCTTTCTCTGCATTTTCCTTTGACATAGTCTTGACCCAAAACCTATTGATTTTGCAAGTTAAATGCCTTAAAGTAACCTTATTGTTAATAGGGCCTATCAGATTTAACCTATAATTAGACCCGACTGTAACTCGCATTGCTTCTCTTATTCTTTCTTCTCAAATATTTTATATATACACAAATATGGTTATACATAATTATTTTGGATCCTAATAACTCCTAATTGATTTGGAATAAGGATCCATTCCAAACCCTATACAGTCCATTGGCAGGTCCAACTTGCTTTATTCATGCCTTTTCTCTTTCAATGACAAATAGGTTTTTCAAGAATATAGATCTCTTTTAGCTAAGATACACGAAAAAAAGTAGATAAAGAATAAGCAGCCATGTTCCATGTTGAGTTATTTTTCAAAGTTAAGTCTAACTTTCAGACTACCATTCCTTAAAGTTGACTTAACCTTAAAAAAGTTGCAAGGTGCCAATCAGCTGGTAGATAAGATCTTCTATTGAATTTCACTTGCACCTGGCTTGGTTGGGGGCCATGGGTTCAAAAGAAATAAAAAAAAAAAAAAAAAGTGATTGAACCTTTAGACTACATATTGCACATTACAAAGGATTTATAAGGAATGCGATCTAGGATGCATATGAAGTCCATTGACTATCACAGAGAGCCTGCAGTTATCTCAGTTTAATCCTGCACCTCCATATATAGAGGGATGCCAATTTTCAAGTGACTATCTCAGTTGGGTGGGATTGAAGGTTCCATGTTTTGTTTGATTAAGTTGATTAAAAGGCAAAAAGGTAAAAAGAAAAAAGAAAAAAGAGAAAAAAAAACTTTCCTTCCTTTTAAAAAGAAGGAAACCATTGCTTTAACAGTGGATATATAATAAGGTTGCACCCCTATGTTTTTAACTCTTATGATAATATGGATGAGGTCCACTGTGACCATTCTCTCCTGTTTTAAAAGGTGTTATAATAAATTCTTTCTTTTAGCCCCAAAATTTACTCCAAGTGGAGGAGTGGCTATCTTAAATTTTATTCAACAAAATAACACTAAGAGAAAAAAAAATAACAAGGTACCAACTAGCTAGTTGGTAAGATTGCCTATTGATTGTAACAGAGACTAGGGATCAAATCCCGCCTGCACCTGCGTTGAGAGATAGGCTACTCCCTTTGTGGTCCTGTGGGCTACATTACCTAAAAGATAAGGTATATTTTTTCTTTCTTTTAAATCGTTTTGGTGTGCCTGCAAATGTTTAATACAAAAGAGTGAAAGCTACTATCAAAAATCTACTTGACTTGACCATTCATACATATAATCTTACCAAATAATTTCAACTTTCGCTCCCTCACTAATTGATGTTACCCTTCCTTCAATTGTCATTGTCTCTGAGATTTGTTTATTACATTATAGGTCCATTTGATAATCAGCTCCCTCATTTTTAATAGGGTGAGAATCCATATGTATGGGGTTTAATATAAATTTGGTAAGAGTTATGCATGGGGTTTACAATTGGAATGATCAGAATTGAAATTTATAATATCGGAATCAAAATGGTCTATTCCCCCACCTAATTAGTTCACATGGACCAGAATTGAAATCAAAATAAACTGGAATGGATTCTCATTCCAAAGGGAGGGGGAGGAAATGGCCATTCCGTCAAATGGGAGAATGCAATTCTGACAAAAATGAAAATGGGACTCAGATTTTGCCCAACCAAATGGTTGGAATCCAACTCTAGACCCCTAGTTTCACGAACCAAACAGATCCTTAACTCTTAAGTGCATACCAAATAATTAAAATAGTTGGAAGACTATGGGTAATGATTTTAAGAAAAGGCCGAAAATATCATTCAACCATTTTATTATAGTTTTCAGGTAATAGTCATGAGAAGTTATGGTCTGATGGATGATTAAATATAAAATATTAAAATTTAAAAAAAAAATCCAAAGAAAAACAAAAGAAGAGAAAAATTACCATTCCTCAAAGATACTTGTTTTTTCTTTATTGTTTTTTTTTTTTTTATTTCTAGAATTATAGTGAAGACCTCCTTTTGTGACACATTACAATGAATTGCAATGCTAGTCCTAAAATGAACTTCATACAGTGCCACTAATGTGGTACCCAGTTTTTAATTGAAAGAGCATGAAAAGTAAAGAAGGGCGGAGGATACATATGGAAAATATGGCCTGATACGTGATGAAAATTTGAAGTTTGATACATATATATATATATATATGTATATATATATATTATTTTGATTTTATATTGAGCCATTGTTTAGTATAATGGTAAGATCTCAAGTTGACTAATATGATAATGCAGTCTTAAATTTGAGACCAACCACTTTCTGCAAAAAATGGCAAAGGTTTGGTCCTTATTTGGTCCACTATCACAAGACCCCAGATAGTTAGGACCAACTTGCTGGGTCTTGGCTGAACTAACCCGAGACTCTAACCTAAGTTAGTGTACGGTCTAGTTTGGATTGGAAAACTAGGGCTTTGTTTAGGTTGGGCCTAGACCAAGGCCCAAGGTCCATGTCTTTGTGTTGGACTTGATTCACTCCTAAACTCAATCCAACCCACCTAAAGAAAAAGTTAAGACTTAAAAGAAGGATTTAAGAAAGGAGGTGGTGGTGGGGTATTGTAAGCATAGATTATTGGAAAGAGAGTCAAAGAGGGATGAAAAAGGAACTTCCTAATGGAAGAAAGTCCTTTTTTATACATTAATTAAAAATAAATAAATAAGAGAGGAGAGAGGTCTATGCAAGTGCTGAGGAGAGTAGGATCCCTTACCTCTCACCACCCCTCTCTCTTTCTATTATGATATAGATATATTAATAACAAAAAACAACAGGCATGCATTTGAATCTGAACTTCTATTTAAGGAGATGAAAAGATTTGAGATTACTTAGAAACTTTCCCTCAACATTCTGTTTTCCTTTTATTTTCTGTCAAACCAAACACAACCTAAAGGTTGTGGTAGTAGATGATTTGACCATTCAACGTATCCTACAAAGTGCCACTTTGTCTTATAATGTCTTCCCAGACTTACTCATCTGCATGCCTAATCATAGATCATATGCATAAGTTCAAAGATTGTGGACTGAGCACCCTTGGATTCCAAACATGCGTGAAATTGATTCCCAAGTATGTGCTAAAGGGACTCAGAAAAAAGTGAAGATGCCTGGTCCCTTGTGTGCAAAGGGATGAGGAAAGTGAAAAAGTGTTTTTTTTTAAGAAAAAAAAAATGCTAAAAACCACTTATCCTCTTCAGACAATCCTCACACCCATTTCCCAAGTCCACTATGTCAAAGTAATAAATTATGGATGAGAAACTAATTCCATTTTTTTGAGGCAAATAGGGGAGGGGGGGGGGGGGGGGACCCATCACCCATGCCACCAGTTCACCAACAGAAGTTATAAAAAAAGGACACATTGAAATTGAAGGGAAGAAAGAGAGAAGTGCCAGATACTATTGATTTATGCCTTAAAAGTAAACAATAAGAAAAATAGGACAAGTTGTGATAACTTATTAAAAGAATTACAGAGGGAATGACCTCCCTCATTGGCTGGTGAAAAGTGCAGGTTGAAATGGGTCTTCTCTGACATTAATTGCCTACAGCTAGGAGAAACAGTTTGTCTCACTCAAGTAACAAATAGCTCTTTCATGGATGAGAATGGGTCCAGACTCCAGAGAGATAGAGAGAGAGAGAGAGGTAAAAGACAGATGAGATGAGAATGCAAGTGAAAATATAGTAACAACATGAGAAGAACTTGGCCACAAAGATCAAAGAGTAGATAGATGGGCATCATTGTAAAGCCCCATTTAAAATTGAAAGACAAAAGAAGAAAAAGAAAGCAGAATGATTTATATCCATTAAATTCACAGATTCAATCATGAGACATGATTCCTGGGCATTGATTGACAATCAGAAGCTTTTTTCCGCGGTAGGTGAGGACCTGCTAGCTGCTATTTATATTTTGTATGTGTATGACGTTGTTCAGTCTATATCCATGGACCATGAATTTGAATTCGCCAATTGTTCAATGTTGAAATATCGTTCTGCCTAATTCTGATTCACTATACCATCTGGACCACTCCTTTCAATATTCTTAGGTTGTGTTTGGTACGATTGCTAGCTGTTTTTGCATGAAACGTTGGGTTTATTAATACAAATTTGAATTGGGCAATTGTTCAAACACAAAATCCCTTATACCCCACCACCAAGGCTTAGACCTTGAATTGTTTGAAGCTTGTACCTTTAGGCCTTTGGTGATTTAATGTTGAATATGAAGGTTTATATAGGGGTGAAAATACAAATTTAATATAAAAAATGTCTTATTTTATATTGAAATGTTGTATGAATAAATAAATATAAAAATAATAAATAAATGCATACAAGTGTATATGAAAATAGCTTCTCATGTTGTTCATGTTTTGTATTATTCATTCTTTGTTCTTATCCATTGTCTGTTTATACTATAGTTGATCTATCATCTATCCATATCTATACTATTACAAAAGTACAAATGAGATATTGGGTTTTTGGAAATTTTCTTAACTAAAATAATCCTTTTTTTTTTTAATTTGGTTAATCTTTAATGAGAGGGCAAAAATATAATTAAAGTAATACTATTAGGTTTCATTTGTTTGCAATACAAATGCCAAACCGGGGTATTTATGTAATCCGGTTCGGATTTGTGAACGTTTATTTGACATGCAAAAATGTAATGATTAAGAGATTAAAATTATGTTTTCTAACAGCTTTGTGCTATGGAAAGAGCACATTAGGTTACCCATTTTTTTGATACATTTTTGTACTCTTTTGATAATTGGTGCATTTGATCAAAAGTTTAAGGCATTTAATGATGGGGCCCACACTTTGCATTGATTTCAAATAAATAGGAAAAATGTAAACGGGTTACACCGTAAACCCACTTTGCATTCTTCAACTAGAATGAGGGCATTTATGTAAAGTACATATTTGCATTTGCATTACAACCAAATGCAACCTTAAGTACATTCAATTACCTCTCATTTTCTCTCGTTGAATTCAACATTTAAGTTACTTTTGTTTCTCATCATTAAATTTCACTAATAAATCCATACACAATAATATTAATAGAATGTAATTTTGTATTTTTAAAATAGACCTAGAAATATAACCATTTTTTCTATCTAGGTGGTGGGAAATAGTTTAATCATTTGGGTCAAATGGATAATTTCATAATGTCATAAATAAATAATAAAAATATAGAAAATAAAGAAATTTTATAAACAAATTGAATACATTTCTATTATTGTATATGCATCATATTAAAAAAGACAAGTATGATAAAATAAACATTATTTTATCAATGATGGACTTGAAATATACAATTTAAAACTGATGGGAAATGAAACTATTTTCCCTTCTAGGGGGTGAGTTAGTGGTTCCATCTTTCAGGTCAAATGGGTCAACCCACGATGAATAATTAAAAAATAAAAATTTTAAAATAGAATAGTACAAAAAAATTATGGAACAGTTTTGGGCACATCTATCATATGTTAATCATATAAAACAAAAATATGTGTTAGAAGCAAGAGTTATTTTATGAATAATATAAATAAAATACAAAATTTAAATCCAACATGAAAACAAAACCATTTTTGTATCCAGATGGTAGGTCATGGGTCATTTTATGATATTGATATAAGATTTGTATAAATCATTTTGATACATTTCTAATGTCATATATTCATCATATTAAATAAAAATAAAAATTAATTTTATTAATGATGAAAATGAAATACAGGATTTAAAATCAACTGAAAAAGCAAAATAATTTTTCCAATCCAAGTGGTGGGTTAATAGTTCAACTATCTATGCCAAATGGGTCAACACATGATGGTAATAATTAAATAATAAAATACATATAAGTTCTAGAAAATGTAAAAAATTATAGAAAAGTTTGGGTATATTTTATAATAGTATATATTTATCATATAAAAAATAGGTGAGATAAATGAGAATTATTTTCATTAATGATGGAAATGGGATAAAAATTAGGAAGAAAATAAAGAGCATTAATGTCTAACACATGACCCCGCTAACCATGTCAAATGGTTCAATAGTTTAAATAGCTAGGTCACCTGGGCAAGTGGTTTGGTAGTAAATGGACTTACAATCTTGAATTGGGTGATAGATAGATCAATCTAATCAATTGATTTGACTATAAATATTAAAAACCAATATTCAAACAATATATTAAAATTGCATTTCCTTTTGATAAATAAGTAACTTTTATTATGTCCTAAATTAAATAGTTTACATAAAAATATAAAAAATTCTTCATAAATTTTATAGAAAAACTTGAACATGCCATTAATATTATGTACTCTTCATGTAAAACAAAAAAATGTTTGAAAAATGAGATTTTTTGCACCGAATTAATGTCTTAAACATGGTCCATTGAACTGGGCAGATAGGTTAGTGATTCAATCAATAAGGTAATTTGGTTGTTGACCAAGTCCATGTTTTTTGGGAAAAAAGTGGTTTAGGTTAAAATATACTCAAAAAGTGACAAACTAATAAATCCATTTGCTTGGTTTAATCATAAGTTGGAAGCATTGATAAAAATCACAAAATCATTTTAAGTTAGGTCTTTGGATTGAAAGACAACATATTGACTAATACACCATGTGCAATGCACGTACATATTTACTAGTTTCTTTTAAATCACATGCATCACACAAGTGGTCACTCTTCACTAATGCAGGAAAGTAAACATGAATACCATGTCATTAAAAGAATGTTGATTCACATACCTGAATTGAACAATGATATTTAGATGGTATTATTTTTATAGTGAAGGGAAAATTTTTGGCTTAGGCACCTCTCCCCTTCGGCACCCAATCGCCTTGCTTTTGCTTTAAACCTGGTAATCATCCTAAATGTTCATACGGTACCAAAACAACAATAGTACCAAATACAAAGGAGCAAATCATTAATTATGGTTTGTGTTTTTACATGTAAAATGCTAAAACGTATGAGAATGAATGATTTCCTTAAAAATATTATCTTCCAGTTTTTCTTTTCATTTAAAAAAAATCATCATTTCTTTTCATGTAAATAGTTCAGGGTATATAAATAATTTCTCAAATATACAGTATATATATATATATATATATATATATATATATATATTCTCCTTCATCTTACAATAATCCAAGCGCACCCCAAATAAGAACTAGAGCAAATCAGCCACTTACAACAATCTACGGCCAACCCTGCAATCTGAACCTGTTGATATATATAGGCTGAGGTCAAATATTCCAAGTCAAATTGCTACTCTACGGCTCATTAAAAAAATGAGGTCACTGTATTGACTTTGAAAAATTAGTCAAATTAAAAGGGGCAGATCCACCACTAGATTTAAAGATTAACACCCCGTTACACATAACACTATAGGTCATCCTGCACCTAATCAGAAACCAACCTACCCAACTCCCTCCGAAGTCCAAACCCCAAACAACCCGCATGTGGCTAACCACGCTTTGCGTACCAAAGTTGGATTCCCCCTTCTCCTCAGTCTTCCTTTTTTGGGGTTTCTTTCAGACTCTGATTCACTCTGAACTCTGTCTCAGAGATTCTTGACTTCTCACACTGTCTTTAATAACCCATAAAAAGTAAAAGAAAGACGAAGAATGTCAATAGCCAGTCACGCTTATATCTAATCGAAATTTACCGACACGTGGCGGTCTAGAAAAAACCCGTACTCGGACTCGGACCAAATTTGAAATTTGAAAAAACAATGAAAATCTGGCCCCTGTTGGGCGGCCCGATGCGTATAAAATAAAACCCTAGATCCTATAGGCCACATCGTACGGTTGTCGTTTCGCGATAAATAGATACTTCTCGATACTGTTGGTATCAAGAAAATTGTCGCTAAAAATAAAATATTTGTTTTGGTTTTTACCTCTCACTGTCCCCACAAGGAACCCCCACCGTCTGATCCAATGCCCAGAGTAATCTTCCCGGACTGCTTGGAGTTTGGACCTGAGTATCCGAACTCGAGGAATAGCTTTATTACTCTGCGACGGCGTGCTGTCCGAGAAACCCGAAACCCGGAAAAGTTTTATCCAAATTATCACTTTATTGACAATTTCTTATTAGTTAATAATAATTAAGGCTTTCTTTTACTTGTGAAAAGTACGGGAAAAAAAAAGCGGTTTTCTGAATTCTAATGTCAGGGACTCAGGGCACAGAGCACAGATAATCTCTTCACAAAAAGCAGAAGAAAAACAATTATAAAAGTCGAAGCATTTCGAATTTCGAATTTTTCTTTGTACTCTTACAACCCACTAACAAACAGGCCCTTATAATTCTCAGAACATCCTTCCCGGATTATCGTGTAAAAAGTAAAATCTCGTTTGTTATATCTGCATCTTAATTAATGTAATTAGGTAAAAGTCTTAAATGACTACAGTAAGTAAGACATTTACGGTTTTATCCCTCTTTATCTTCTACAGTTCTACTCTCTTGGCGTAAACTCCAATGAGAAGCCTTTTAATGCATCTAAGGTAGACAAAATGGACGGTCCACCGTCATTTGTTCACCGTTCGCAAAAGCAGTTGATGGATCGAACGGTAGATGTTAAGTAATCAGGTTTGTTTCCGAAGCTCGTTACCGTTGATATATCGTTATTTGTGTCTACAAAAATGTTCGAAAAAGTAATCTCTCTCTCTCTCTCTCTGTTTCACACTATCTCTCTTTGTACGATAAGAGAACAGAGCTTGACCGGTTACTATCGATTTCCTTCCACTGTGCGAGGCGAGCCGTATTAGCCACCCAGATTCCAACTCTTTCAATCTCTCTGCTGTATATTTTTCTAAAATAAAGATAACAGAGAGAGAGAGAGAGAGAGGAACGGACAAGAAGAGGTTTCTGGGTGTTTTTGGTGTGAACCAGAGATGGGTTTTCTCCCTTCTCTTCTCTGTGTTCTCGCTTTCTTTGCATTCTCTCGCTTTATGAGACATGTCACTGGAAATCCCGAGCTCAGAGCGCTCATGGAGATGAAGGCGTCTCTCGACCCAGGAAACAGGTTTCTTTCCTCTTGGACTAGCGACGGTCACCCGTGCAGCGGTTCTTTTGAAGGTGTTGTGTGCAACGAACATGGAAAAGTAGCCAACATTTCGTTGGTCGGCAAGGGGTTGTCCGGAAGGATTCCTCCGGCGGTTGCTGGGCTCAAATGCTTATCGGGTCTGTACCTGCATTTTAACTCTTTGTCTGGAGAGATACCACGAGAAATCTCGAATCTCACTGAGCTATCTGATCTTTATCTCAATGTTAACAATCTCTCTGGGAGTATTCCTCCTGAAATCGGAAACATGGCTAGTCTTCAAGGTTAGTTACTTAGAAACGAAACTCTGTCTCGCTTATCGAAGCATCCTTTTTTTCCTCTGTAACATGAAGTCTTCTGGGCTAGGCGTAGGAGTGAATGAAGTTGGAGAAGAAGAAAAAAATCCTTCTGTTTTTTGTTTCCCTTTTTAGCTGACCCATCTATTTTTTTCTTCTCCTCGAGTAGAACGTAATGGAAAATAGCTTCAACCTTGCTTTGGGTTTTTTCTTCCCCTCCTTGTTTCATTTTTCTTCCATTTTTTATAACTTAGTTTGAATGGTTTTTCTTCCGTTTGCGATGAGTTATATCTTTTCCCAGATTTCTGTTTCTCTCTTTTCCCCTTGTTTTTTCTTTTTAATTGTTTCGACGTTAGCATGCCTGGATTTTTTTGGGTGAAGATTTGGTCTCTGATATTAGTGGGATATCGAAAGCTTCGATCTTGCTTTAAGACTTTCTATTTATTTTTCGATTTTATTTTGTTTTCACCCTGAACTGTTTGTTTCCTTCCGGGTAGTTTTGCAGCTATGCTATAACCAGTTGACCGGAAGCGTACCAACGCAACTTGGTTCTTTGAAGAAGCTCAGCGTTCTTGCTCTTCAATTTAATCATTTATCAGGTGCCATTCCTGCGAGTTTAGGGGATCTGGAGATGCTTATGAGGTTGGATTTGAGCTTTAATAGACTCTTTGGTTCAATTCCTGTAAAACTAGCTGATATTCCCGCGCTAGAGGTTTTAGACGTTCGCAACAACTCCCTTTCAGGCAATGTTCCTCCTGGTAATTGATTCTTATTCTCATTTGCTCTCATAGATTCTCTTGTTCTTTCCATTTTACTCTGTTGGTAGTTAATTTGAGCCTCTGGTTTATTTACTTATTTATTTCTGTTTGAAGCCTTGAAGAGACTGAATGAGGGATTCCAGTATGGAAACAACTCGGACCTTTGTGGAGTTGGGTTTTCTACTTTGAGTGTTTGCAGTGCTTCAGATCGTTTGAATCCCAATAGACCTGAACCCTTTGGTCCAAGCAAGAATGGCCTTGCCACCAGGGCCATCCCAGAGTCAGCCAACTTACCTCAACATTGCAATGGGACTCACTGCTCAAGTTCTTCAAGAACCTCCCAAATTGCTGTTGTTGGTGGTGTCATTGTAGTTGTTATTTCACTGACAGCTACTGGTCTCTTCACGTTCATGTGGTATCGTCGCCGGAAACAGAAGATTGGGAGTGCATTTGATAATTCGGATTGTCGGCTTAGCATTGACCAAACTAAGGAGGTCTACAGGAAGAGCGCTTCCCCTCTCATCAGTCTTGAGTACTCAAATGGATGGGATCCACTGGCTGATGGGCGAAGTGGCAGTGGGTTCTCCAAGGAAGTTCTTCAGACCTTTAGGTTTAATTTGGAAGAAATAGAGTATGCAACACAGTACTTCTCTGAGATAAACTTGTTGGGGAAAAGCAACTTCTCGGCAATATATAAAGGGATTTTAAGAAATGGTTCTGTTGTTGCTATCAAGAGCATTAACAAGACCAGTTGTAAGTCTGAAGAAGCTGAGTTTTTGAAGGGATTGAACATATTGGCCTCTTTGAGACATGAAAATCTTGTAAGGCTGAGAGGATTTTGCTGTTCAAGAGGTAGGGGTGAGTGTTTTCTCGTATACGACTTTGTCCAGAATGGAAACTTGTCACGGTATCTTGATGTGAAGGATGCAAATGGCCAGGTTCTTGAATGGCCAACTAGAGTTTCTATCATCAACGGCATAGCCAAAGGTTTGTGTTTTCTCATATGCTTCTTGTTTAGATCATTTTCCCTTTTTTTAGTAGGTTGGCCTATTAGAAGTCCTGATTTTGTTCCTTGGAATTTAGCTTTAGCAAATGCTCCCGTGAATGGTTGGTTAAAATTTTGGTGTGTAAAATAACCTATTTAAGATTACAAACATTGTAGTTCATGCCAACCAACTGAGGGTGGCTCAGTCGTTATGTTAGCTGATTTGTTCCATCAGAGACGGGAATTTGAATCTTGCTACCACCAAATTTGGAGGGGGGCTAGGTGTGATGCTGCATTACTCAAACGGGCCTTATGGAGGGATTTGGGCATAGAGCCAAGTACAATAGGAAAAGAAAAAAGAGAAGGGTTGATTCTTTAGGTGCAATTACATACATATCTTTTTTTTTATTTTTCTTTGCTTGGAACACTGATATTTGATCTTACATATGCAACCAGGTATTGAATACTTGCACAGCAACAAAGTGAACAAACCTGCTCTTGTTCATCAAAACATATCAGCAGAGAAGGTGCTTATTGACCAGAGGTTCAACCCTCTGATCGCAAATTCTGGCTTGCACAAACTCCTGGCAGATGACATTGTCTTCTCAGCCCTCAAGGCCAGTGCTGCCATGGGATATCTAGCCCCCGAGTACACCACAACTGGCCGCTTCACGGAGAAGAGTGATATATATGCATTTGGGATGCTAATATTACAGATTCTTTCTGGAAAGCGAAGGATTAGTCATTCTATGCGTCTAGGGGCTGAATCGTGCAAGTTCGAAGATTTTATGGATGCAAATCTTGAAGGGAAGTTCTCTGAACCTGAGGCAGCAAGGCTGGCAAGAATTGCACTACTTTGCACCCATGAATCTTCTAACCAACGACCCAACATGGATACAGTGGTTCAAGAACTCGGTAAGATCCGCAGTGGTTCATGAAGCCTACTGCTCGGATGTCTTGAACTTGAATCCTTGCCTGTATAAATGTTTCCCAATTGGGGGTGCAAGTTTGACAAAGAGAGATGAAGCCATCTAACCATGCTTTGTCCTTCACCGAGGACAAATGTTGTGAATGTTAAATGTGATTTTGCTCCTTTAATTTGGAGGTAGAAATTGAAGGCCATTACCCTCCTTTTTATCTGTATGTCAGTATCAATTGATCTACCTTTCTTTCATTTCTAAATTGAATCTCTCAACCAGGAAATTAAGATACTTGGTATGGTTATCTATGGCCCCATTTAATTCGGCATTGCCTCACTCCAAATCCAATGAGTATAAGTCATCTAACTCTATATACTGGAAAAACTCTCTGGGCTGGTTAGAAGTTAGAACCTCCTGTGCAGCAAAAAAAGGTCTGGAATTTGTCTGAGAGGGTTTTGTTTTCGTTGGGGTTGGAGAAGCCAAACCTAAATCAAACTCAAGTTGGAATCAACTGATTATGATCTGGGGCTGGGTTTGTGTGTGGTGAACCGATGGGTCGGGTCTACTGTCTACACGCCAATGGGTGATGGAGTTGCTTCTGCTTCTGCGTCAAGTTGAAAGAGTGTAGAGCTGGTGGGTGACAAGAGTTGGCCTTTATTTGTGCCTGGACTTAGAAATCGTCGGAACTCGGATTTTATTATATTTTAATGTAAAATTTGAATGGAGCAGATCGGAGACAGCGTCATCCTAATTCTCAGAGTATATGCTCCGTTGGCTTATCTGGTTCCAACTTCCAACCGGGTTCCAAAAGCAGAGAAGCGAAAGCTTTGTGGCGTGGATGCGTGAACGTTTCTTGTCGTTCTCTACATCTGCTTCGTTGTCATTTCTTCCTACTTTCTTTTTTTTCTCCCCACCAAACCTTTGATTTCATGCACCGATCGACCTTCATTGCCTCCGTAACTGTGGCGTTGTGTGTGTGAGAGAGAGGCATCGGGAAGGTGCTGAAAGACAAAACACAACGTGGAGTGAGTACGTAACTGGGAAAAGCAAAGCTGTGGCGAGGTGTTAAAGATGATATATACGTACTTGATCCCATGACATGTCGATTCCAGGCTTCCAGCCTCACTCAACCAACCCGATATTTGCTACGACTTTTGAGGCATGATTTCGTTGTCAAAGATTCTGGCTTCATCACTCTTGTGTGCCCAACCGGCATTCTCACTGTGTTGCTACCATGCAACATGCAACTCTAGGGTTGCCTCTCTGTCGCAAGGGACCATTTTGCCGTGCCTCCAAGTGCCATCACTACGCCAACAGCATGCCATCCAAGTGTATAATTGTCTTGGGTGGAACATTGCATGTATTTTGTACGAAGGGATTGCCAATGATATTATTATAATATTGTAGTATGATTTTTTATCTTTTTTATGTTTTTTATTGTCACTCTCCCAAAAGCTTAATGTACTCGTTGAGGGGAGGTAGGTAGTCGAGTGAGTCATAAGCGTGTAAAGGTTAAGTACGAGATCCCCTCGACACTGTACTGTGTGTTTGTGCTTACCATTGATTAATGTAATACAAGTTGCCTTTTGTCTAATTTGTGTGCCTTTTGTTGCCTTTTGTGTATCGTTGCTTGCATTGGTAACAAAGCAGGTTGTTCCTCAACACACGTGACCCTTGCATAGCAACACTAGTAGTGGCGCAATGAAGCACAACAAAGAACTCACTGACGAGATTCAGCATGGCCTTGCCCATGCTAGAGAGACCAATGAGGCTCTAGGCAATGAAGTCGTTACAGAGAAGACCCCGAAGGGTCGCACATCCAAAACAAGGAAGTGCGACAAGTTAGTTGACAACCTTGCTGCCTTCGACACATGCATCATTCGTTGCGAAGTGACTGTTGGAGAGATGCGTGACCGAGTAGAAGAAATCCACTTGAACGTGGAAACATTTGAGAGCTCCATGGTGGAGTTAGAAGCCCGGTTAAATGCCATTATGAGCGAGGTCCTTGGATCAACATCTCGACAAGAAGGCAGATCATCTCGATCCAGCATCCAAGACCAGGTTGATGAGATGAGAGATGAATGGATGGCCATGAAAGTAGCCATGGCCACTTCTACTGACTTCCAGACCAATTGGATGAACTAAGAGGAGACATGACGCTCCTCAAGAGACTAGTGGCCAGCACTCCAAGCCCCTCCACAACACTAGCCCCTACTCGTGTGAAGATTCCGGAGCCCACACTTTATGTCGGCTCCCGAGATGCTAGAGAACTTGAGAACTTCTTGTGGCAAATGGAACAATATTTCCTTGCCGCTGGCATTGATGATGACCTAACTCAAATTCGTACAGTGATTATGTATTTGACTAGCATTTCTATGCTATGGTGGCGCAAGCGATGCCAAGACATTGAACGGGGTACGTGCACCATTAAGACATGGGTTGATTTCAAGCAAGAACTAAAGCGGCAATTCTACCCAGAGAACATGGACTACCTGGCGCGGAAGAAGTTGAAAGCACTCAAGCAAAGGGACTCACTCCACAATTATGTCAAAGAGTTTTCAACCCTTAGATCACGGACATGTCTGACAATGATCTACTGTTCAACTTCATGGACGGACTGAAGCCATGGGCCAAACTAGAGATCCAATGCCGCAACGTACAGGACCTCAGCACGGAAATGGTAGTGGCGGAGCAACTCAATGAGACAATCTTGTTAGATGAAGAAGCCCTAAGCTAGAAAGCCCGCGTTCCCCTATTTTGAGTGGGGGAGCAAGTCACCCACGCCCTCCGTACAACAACTCCAGCTTCAACAAGCCAGCAAGATAAGACTATGGGAAGAAGCCACAAGGAGAGCAAGGCCCTCAGCACCAGTACAAGCCTAGAACCACTGGGTCTCCACGTTTTTACTTCCTTTGTGGGGGGAATCACCAAGTTCGCAACTGCCCAACCAAGAAGAAGATCAATGCCCTTGTCGCCAAGCTCAGTGATGATGAGCGAAGTGATGAGGAAAAGTCTGTGCAGGCGCCAAGAGTGGGCGCCTTTCAACTCTTCAACACCATGGTGAAGAAAGAGGCCAATCACAGAAGGCCAAAGAAAGCCCAAAGGGGGCTAAAGTATGTAGACATCCTCCTCGACGGGATGCCGACTCAAGCCCTTGTTGATACAGGGGCCTCCCACAACTTTATTTCAGTTGCCGAGGCCAACCGACTCAATCTAAACGTTGTGAAAGAGACAAGGTGGCTCAAGGCCGTGAACTCCGGGGCCAAGGCGATTGAAGGCATGGCTTGTGGGGTTGATTTTCAAGTTGGGTCGTGGACAAGCAAGACTAATCTATCAGTGGTACCCCTGGATGACTTCCAAGTTGTCTTGGGAATGGACTTCTTGACACAGGCAGAAGCTACACTCATGCCTCATATCAACTCTCTGTGAATCTTGGACGAATGCTCCCCTTGCATGGTACCAGTTATGACTTCTACTAGGGTTCATGGGAAGCAAGTTTATGCACTACAACTTTTTCATGAAGAAGCCTTGTTCGACGCCAACATGGAGGAAGCAGAGAAGTTCCCCACTCCACTAGCTGAAGAAGCTGCCCCTCAAGCCAACCTCAATAGTAGCAGGAAGCAGCAGACCATCCAGCTATCTACACCTCTCTAGTAACAGAGTTCGTGTGCGTCAACAACCGTCAAGCAAAGCAAAAGACCCAAGGCCGTGTCCAAGTTTGCCCACACCTACTATCACAACCACCAGGGAGAGCAAGTGCCACCCAAACCGCTTAGGGACCACTTTCACACCATCCCTCAAACTGAATCACGTAGTAGCCCTGTGAGTCACCCTTGGGGAAAAATTCATGAGAACCAACACCCCAACAATCCAAAACATCATTTTGACCCTTACCTGGCCCAAACCTTCCCTATGGCCAAGCTGAACCAGCCACTATCCTACCTTGAAGCAGCCAGGTAGGGACTTAACTTAGGGCCTAGCCATAGGTTTTCCCACCATCAAAAACATCAACAAGCCATCCACCCAACCTCCTATCCAGGCCTTGAAAGAAACCCTGTCCGTGGAGCAGTTGAAGAACCTTCATTCACCAACAAGAAGTTCAAGCCGCACGTAGAAGCTGGTCTTCGAGGACGAAGACAAAATTGAGTGGGGGAGAATGTCACAAGGGACCATTTTGCCGTGCCTCCAAGTTCCCTCACCACGCTGATAGCATGCCATCCGAGTGTCCAAGTGTGTGTCTTGGGTGGGAAATTGCATGTATTTTGTATGGGGGGATTGCCAATAGCATTATTGTAATACTGTAGTATGGTTTTTCACCTTTTTGATGTTTCTTATTGTCACTCCCCCAAAATTTTAACGTACTCTTTGAGGGGAGGTAGGTAGTTGAGTGAGTCATAAGCGTATAAATGTTAAGCATGAGATTCCCTCGACATTGTACTGTTTGCTTGTGCTTACCACTAATTAATGCAATACAAGTTGCCTTTTATCTAATTTGTGTGTATTCTTGTTGTCTTTGTGTGTTGTTGCTTGCATTTGTAGGCTTTCTCGACCCCATCGAGCGCCGCACGGGGCCTCGTTGGTTAGCCCCGTGACATCTTGCTGTAACAGGACAGGACTATTAACGGGTCGGGTCTGGTCCAATCCGACAAGATATACTGAGGACTCGGAACCAAACCAGACTCGATGGGTCTGTAATTTTAGACCCTAAAATCTAACCAATCGTTTCTTAGGACAATTGGGTCTGGTCCGATTATAATAAATCTACTGAATCAAGAACCAGAATCGACCCAATTAGTTTGGGTCCAAGCTGACCCATTGACAATCTGCGCTGGAACCAATTTAACCATGAATCACATCCTCTATACCCTTGATACTGCAATTTGCCACACCAACCAGTTTTTTTCATTTTAAAATTAAAACATTTTTTTAAATGATGTGGCAGATTGATATTTGCTTGTACATAATTTTAGTGAGTTTATGGAAGACATTAAATTACCAAAATGTCCTCTTTGTTATTCACAGGACTTGAAATGAAATTTTCAAAATGGTGAAAATAGGCCCATTTTCTGATTTTAGTGGGTGCAGAACTAGCCTCCCGTATTGTACTATTTTTGCACGATGTGGCTACAAACAAGAGTCTGGATGCACTACAAACACAGGCCGTGTACAATGGGCTATGGAACTAATTAAGAGTAAAAACACTAGTGTGCTGTATAAGGCGTGGGCCCCTTGTAAAGGGGATGCGGACGTGTTCACTCTTAATTGGTACCATAGCCTGTTGTACACAGCCTGTGTTTGTAGCTCATCCTCTTCCCACCAAGCAATGGCTCTGATATTCTACTACAACATTTGGACCAAGAAATTCTTAGGGCTGACAATCTCGAAGCGACAACATATATATGGGGATGATCATGGATCAGGTCGATCTGATTTTGGGATTTTATGTGGTAATAAGAGCTATTTGAGCTGCCTGGGCTCAGCCCGCCCGGCCCACATTCTGGGTCTAATAATATATGCCCGAGTTGAGTTCTAAACGTGTGGGTTGGGCTGGGCGTCTTGGCTTGGCCCCATAAACTTTATGATATTTGATTTACAGAATTCTCCCTGATGTGTTTTTGTGCTGCGACTTTGACAGGCCCAACCCGTTTCTGCTCTACACTTACCGGAACTTTTCTTTTTGCATGGATTTATGTAGTAATATTAGTGCTTCTGTCTAGGGTGTGAATGGACTGGGTTTGGGTTGAATTCTGTTCAAATCAAAATCAATTTGGATGGATTGAACAGACAAATAAGACAATGTATTGGATCAGTCCAGACTTAATGGTCCAAAGTATTTATTGGAATGAATTGGACCTGGTCTATCTGCATGTAATACATTTATATTATATTGGGTCGGATTGCATCAATATCCGATTTATTGATAGAAGATAAGAATACAGGTATCAATGGATCAGGTTTGGGTTGGAGCCAATCTAAATTAAAACCAATTTGAACAAATTGGACAGTTCCAACGTTGAACTGGACCTGTCCAAATGGTCCAAAGTATATATTGGATTGAATTGGACCTGGTCCATCTATAATGGCAGATTGGACCAAATCCGGTCCAATTGATACCCTCTACTTCTGTGTGGGCCTGGACCTGTCACTTGGGTTGAGGCCTTGGCAAGCCCAAACAACCAAACCAAGTCAAAACTAACCTTAAAATTTCAGGATGGTGAACTTGGTCCTTGAGTTACGCAGGGTCTTGGATAGGGTGAAGAGAACAATACCAACAGCTTATTAGGAAGATAGCATGAGTTGCTATCTTTGAGATTGAATCAATGTGTTGAGGCTTCACTGCCAGGGCTGTAGGCTGTATCAGTTGAAGACTGTTGATTTCAATAGATTAGTGTATGTATGTAAAGGGTGATAACTGGTTGGTCCATTGCCATTGAGCCAGTGGTTGAGAATTGAGATGGTCACTTGGCACCCTTCAAATGGGTAGGATCAAATCCGGAGAACTGCAGCTTTCTGTGATAGTGTGATATGGCTAGTGGGCTTCATGTCAATATTCAATTTCAGTAACTGAGGCTCAGTTTGAAAGGAGTATAAATAGTATAAATACATATAAAATAATACAAAATATAAGATTTTATGCTTTACGTATTTGTATTTGTACTCTTTCCAAATGGAGTCTGAGTTGTAAACCTATACGGGTGCAACCCAATTGTTTTGAAGTTTGATGTGCATCACACATTACCCCAAGTGTTTTCAATACATCGTTGATCCATACGGTTGAACTGTCCAAATTGTCATTTGGCTATGATTTTGGCCTGGGTTTTGTCAATACTAATCTAGGCAGTTGAACTGTTGATCGATTCGATCTAATCATTGGGTTATGGGTTGCATATTCAATATATGTACAAATTTTTAGAGGTTATAACTTTGTGCTTCAATGTCTCATTGGAGAATGAGTTTTTATTTTTGCCCATAAAACCTTTTCTGGCATCAAATTTCAAATTTTTGCATTTTTAAAAATAAAAAAAAATAAAACTGAATTTATAAAAAAAAAAAAAAAAATTATACACACACCCAGAGGACAAAAATGGTTCGGCCTTCAGGTCGCTTTTTAAAACATCGATTACCCTTCAATTTTAAACTCGACTCAATGGATGCTCACATCCAAGACAATCCCATGCATTTAAATGGACCCAATGGCTGACTCAATTTATTTCCAACTCACCACCCCAAATGACGGGTTAAATGGATTGAGTTTGAAATTGCCAATAGGGATGGTAATTCTGACCCGACAAATAATAAATTTAACCCACGCAACTACCTTCTTTCTTGGGTTAGAAATGGCTTGAATTACTTGGCGGATTGGTTTTTAATTTTGGGTCAGTTTTGGATGGATTTGGTAGCAGGTCTCCCATCTTTTATCTCATAATAAAGGCCAAAGGAGTATATAGGTGCATGCGCGGGTTGGGTTGGGTGTTAAAGACTTAGGCTGCAAGCTATAAATGTTAAATGGGCCAGCTGCATCTTAGCCCATGTAGACAACCTACTGAAATCCACACACTCAATTGCGACCCCTACTCATAATGCTCAGCACAAACCTTTTTATGTACCGTATTTTATGTGGAGATTACGACCCAAAATTTGGAGTTCAGCTTCGGTCAGAGCAACGTTTGTTCGAAGAGTTTGGATCTCCTGTCCACACAAACGCTGTCCACGTCTACCCACATAACATCGCAGTCACACATGAAGAATATTTCATCCTCCTGCATGATATTATGCAAGTGGAGATATTCCCAATTCACGGAGATAGTATGTTGTGAGTAGACATAGGCAGATGATCCGAAGTCCTGTTCGAACAGCTTTGTATTGGGAATATCTCTATATTTATGTGTTTTATTTCATGAAGAGATATTCCCAATAGAAAGTTGCAAAACTGTTGGAACGGTGTGAGCATCGGCTTGTCCTGACCAAAGCCGATCTCCAAATTTTATAAACTTAGAAGTACAGGCTGCATTGTCCATATAAGGGTCACGAAACCTTTGAAACATCAGTACCTTCTAAGCGTTAAAAAGCCCATAACTAAAGTATGAAATTCAGTAACGACATTCATTTACGAAATTGTTTCAGCTTCTTTTCTCCACGACTTGCTTATAGTCCAAGAAAACAGAGTGGCTTCCCCCTCGCTTCATTTATACTAATACATAGAAGAATCTCACTTCTTTCTCTTTAAGGCCCTTTTTACTTTTCGGTAAGTTATTCAATTATTCGGGTAAATGCATTTGTCGGAGTAAGCGCATTTACTCATGTTCTTTTGTTTTTTAAGTAAATAAGATAATAGCCATTTTAGCCATAAAAATCTATTATTAAAAGGGACAATTTTGTTCCATTCAAATGTTAATAACTTCTCTCCCAAGTATAAAAGTTACTTATAAATTTTCCATGGACATCATATGAATATGAAAAAAGAACATTGTTTCTTAGTTAATAGAAACCAAAATCCTATTGACCAACTTTCCCCCCTTCTCAAAGAGATCAGCTGCTCATAAGGTTGTGCTTACACCGTTTGCACAGCCTTTGCAGCTGTGCATTGAGAATATGTCTGTACTTGTATACTTTTTTCATGGGGAGTTATTCTCAATATAAAACAGCAAGGGACTGTGTGAATAGTATGAACACGGTCTCGTAAGCACTGAAGCTGATTTCTCTCTTAAAATCCAAATAACGATTGGACCAAGGAGTTTTTATGGAAAGAAAGAAAGAAAAAGAGAAAGAAAAAATGACAATTAACATGTAAATTAAAATATACCCATAAACAAAATCAACACCTCGCCCCAACATTGAAGGAGTTTTTATGGAAAGAGCAACTGGCAATGAAGTTATATTGTCTAGTTGATAAGAGAATTAAGGTTAAAAATATCAATGCGAATTCAAATATGTGTCCACAATTCAATCAACCTAACCATGAATACCCCTATTTTTTTAATATTATGTATGCTCAATAGAACATATAAAAATTGTTTCTATACTTAAAGTTGTAGTTTTTTCTTTTTAAAACCACTATTTTGATGGTTCCAAAAAACAATTTTTGAAATAAAATCAACTTATTTTTACTTTTCGAAACCCATTAAAACGGAATCCAAGTACAAATTTTGTTTTTTTAGCTGATATGACGATTTGAAAAACAAATAAATATAAAAACATTCATACTGCATAACACCCGTTAGGGTTCAAGTTGCACCAACCTTAATTTAAGTCAATCACCTTTCTACAGCCTTTTTCACATGGTGTTAAGGAATTAGGATAACAAAGTTATGCCATTTTGACTAATTAATGGACTATTTCTTGAATGGTATTTAGTCCAATATTTCTGCCATCCAGACAAACGATATTTTATTATTCCAATAAAGGAGGCTAGTCTCGAGTTCACATTGGCATCCCATATGCATATCTTAAGATATTTTATTAGATTATCATTGGGAGATATTCTCAATATACGATTAAGATATACCATTTGGGGGCTGTGGGGCATAGATGTAAATTCAGTTTGGAGAGGTCCATGCGATGGACATATCTTATTTCACCCACCTCGCAAATTTTTATTTGCTTGTGCACTTGGGAATAATGACTGAAGGGGGAATCTGACCCAATAAATTGGGGGAGGGTGGGTCAGTCAGCAGTATATCATAGGTAGGGGTTTTGGAAAATAAAATGAGAAAACAAATAAAAATTTGTGAGATACATTAACAGAATAAGCCTCTAATTACCTTCATTACATTTAGTTGGATTGTGAAGAAATTTCTCTCCCAAGTTAATTAAAAAGTAGTTTTGCATTTTGAATAATATCTGAATCAAATGACTGAAATCGCTGTTGTTTTGGGTAAGTTTTAAAATATCGATATGTCCGATATGTCTACCAACGTATTGGACAGTATCGGTAATTTTTTTAAATCTGATTCAAATGAGTCAGTTTAAGGTCCATCCCCCTGAATCGGTCAAAACCCCGATACATCTTTGTAGGGGCGTAGTGGAAAGCTTCTGACGCAATACATATCGGTATCGATATTTTGAAACTTGGTTTTGGGACTTGTTGGATGACAAATCCAGTTTTTGGTATGTGGAGACAGGTGGAATAGCGGTTCTACGTTCCTAATAATGTACCCTTTGTTAATTGCATTAAGACAGTTAGTACAATGAACTTTCAACAAGTTAGAGATAATTTCTGCTCTTTCATCATCCTCAAGGATCCAGATTTACAGTCGTGCATTGAAAAATCTTTCCATGAATGAAAATATTCAAATATGGAGATGTTTTTAATGCACGTCTTTTGGATGTTGTGAGGATGGTATTAGCACCATTTTTGTGAGGATGAAAACCAATTTCATCTGATTCTGGCAAACTGGCTATAGTTAATAAAACAAATTAATGTTGTTAATCAAAATTATCTTATATATACTGTATGAAATTTACCACTTTAAATATATGATATATAAAAATTACAAAACAAAGACCAAAATTATATATTATTATATAATCGATTCGGATCTTAATTGATTTGGACGAGCAATAACCAGTCTAAATCCAACCATTCATGGGGACATAACCAGAATTGACAAAATTGGTTAAATCGATTTTATTCTATTAGATACATCCGATCAATCGACAGCTTCATTGCTAGCTAGGCTTTCAAAAGGAGTGACAAAGTTCAATTATGGTTACTATCTTCAAAAGTCAAAAAACCTTGCATGCTTCGATCTTACTGATAGAGAGAGTCTATCATCTCTCTTTCTCTCTCAATTGAGTGACGTTAATGAAGACAGACAATGAGTAGTTAGATTTGATTTTCTTTCACTTTGGCTCCAATCGACTAGCTCATGATTTGTAGGCGCAACGTCTGCTTTAACATTGCTTATGGGCTGCTTGTAACCTCAATAAGAACTCGATCTCTATTCCGCCAAGGAATAGCCAACTGTTTGATGAAATGTCCAAGTGGATCATAGAGTAGACTTGCCCAGCTAGAGATATGACAAACAATCGTTAGGTGTTCTTCTTTCAACCCTCCTCCCTCCTTAGAAAAGTACAATATAACGGTTGTTTCATATACTTTATATTTTTGTTTTCATGCTTTTTGAAAGTATGAAAAATACCAAAAGTACGAAGTAATTGGCTTTTCATATTTTGACGAAATAGTGCTTTCCTTTTGTACGAACAGCGAATCATCGGAAACCGTCACTGAAAGCAAACTCCACGATTTTTTTTTTTTTTATCCAAATGATTTTTAAAGTAAAAATACTAAAATAAAAGTATTTTATATACATTGTACATTATACTTTGGCATTTTAAAAAAAAAATACAAAAATAAAAAACCTAAATTTCTGGTGGAGAAGGCTTATCATGAGAGGGAAAATTTTGACTTAGAGATTAGAGAAGTCATGGTCATCATGATCTGTCTCACATGGAAGTATTTAGACAACTTGTCACCAATTAAGCATAAACAAATTGGAGTAAATTAACATGGGAGCTGTGCTTTCATCACACTTGCATGGATTCAATGTCTGGAAGGAGGAGGCCAACTTCACAGCCATCCCACATATATTCAACTATAATACAACTTGATGGATATAGAAATGCAGCGACTGGTCTCTCTCTTCAACCAAACATATTTGGTTTATTTTAAAGCATTCTTTAAATTCATGCATTCTTTGGGAAGTTCAAAAAATTTTGTTTTCTTATTTTATTTTTCAAGCCTATGCATGCGCCCATTTGCAGCGCAAGTGGGATGTACTTTAAAATTCAGTCTTACCTGGCTTTTGGAGTGACTGTGTTTGTTTCATTCTTTTTTCTTCTTCTTCTTCTTCTCATCTTTTATATTTATTTCTAAGTATCTCGTTTACTTCTTGCTTGGGACATCCTTTTGAAATTAGCTTTTATTAAATGTTGAAGGCATGTTCGTGAAGATTTCAAAGACTGATTGCAGGGGGATATGGTTTGGAGGGTCCAACCATGCAAGTTGGGTTGTCTCTGAATTGAGGAATTTCAACTATATTGGGCTCAGGTTCAACTATATCGAGTATGCTCAACCTAACCTGTCCCCTCAAGTTGCACCCTTAGCTTCAAAGGAATGCCGATTAGTTGCACTTGATAACTGTGTTAGAGGCTGTTTAACCAATAACAAGGCCCACACGAAGTGGGACATGAGAGTGGTTTTGAATATATACACTTGATGGCCAAATGGGGCATTATTATTGGTTAAATAGTCCCTAACAAAGCCATCAAGCATTAGCTGAATACTATGGCTATTTAGTGGGCTGTGGAACCAATGACAATGTTCCACGCTAATAATAAAATATAGGGAGAATGATTGATCAGTCCAAGTTAGAATTTTGTAGTTCTATCATAAGGGGGGATGAATCCTAACCGTGAATTGATGCCAAATTCACGGACATGATGCTGTTTATAGGAGGAGGGGGCTACTAGTAGACTATGGGGGGCTGTCATTCAGAATTCTATATATTGGGTTGCAGAGTACTTAACCCTAAAATATATTAGTGGGGCTTATGAATTTATTGCTGGCATGAAACATTATCATTCGTTCCACAACCCACTGAACATCCATCACTAATCTGAATCACTTCAATTAATTAATACATTGATTACAAATTGTTACATACTTCACCCATAAATGATTTTTCCCAGGCCCTCTTGAGGAGATGTTTTGTTCTCTCTCTCTCATCCGCCAAACCCATGACCCCTGAACCTGATGTAGGTGGGACTCAATCCCAAAGTCTCTACTGCTTACAACCGGCCGGAGACCTTACCAACCAACTTGATTAGTATCTTATCAAGAAATTGAACAAATTTCTTGAAGCATATGTTAAAAAAAATTATATTAAATAAAAATATATAGAGGCTTCATGTATCATATCAATAGAGTTTACTTCTGTTAATTTAGTCATGTTTGGTGTGTCTTTCCGCATGGTCTTTCGGTTATTTACAAGTGGGGGCAGACTGCGCTATGGTATTTCTTCATTTGGTTCATAACAAATCTAGTCGCCAAAAGTTGGTGTGCCGAAAAAATGCGAGAAGCCCATTTTAGGCTGATTTTAGGAAGTTCCAAATGGAGTTTTTCAGGTCTTTCTCGCTTTATTCTCGAACAAAAAGACACGGAAAAACGCACAGTATCCAAACTAGCTTCAGGCTGTTCAGATCTTCATGCAAAAGTTCAATGCATCTTTTGACTGTCAAAACTACCAGAAGATCTTCCCAAAAAGACTTGCCAAACAACCCATTCCTTTCTTCCCCCTTAAAACATGAAAACAATAAAACAATGATCAAGGGAAAATCAATATAAAAGTATCATATTAATTAATATTCTCTAAAAAAATCACATTAATTAATACTAAAATATACTTATTTAGAGAAAGGAATACCAATAAATCATATATTTTTAGTTTAAAATCAGTTTTTTTTTTTTTTAGATTTGACTATGATACTAAAAAGATATAATAGCCAAAAAACTTATGACCAATCAACTGGTATCATAAACATAGTAGCCAATCAAATGGTATTTATTATTAAAGTTCACAAGTGGATTTTAATTGGTCAAAACTCTTCATAAGATAACCATATCTTTCCGGCATCATAGATTTTCCCCTTTTTAGGAGCTTGTGTAAATCTAAATTTTTAGAGAAAATTTAATACATACATGAAACATTCAAAATTGAATGAATGCATAATCCAGAGACATCAGCAGATTGGATCACAGACATCCATGTGAGAAGCAAATTAAAGGAAGCTTCTGCCTTGAACAAGAAAAAACGTAAACAACTTCATTCCTGATTCCAAAACTTTCCACCCTCTCTGAAACAAACGGCGCTTACTAATCTCATCTTTCACAAACATACAAGACTACCAAGAAGGAAAGAGAGAATAAGGTAAAAGAAGAGCTTTCTAGAAAAGAAAAAAACAGAAAAAAGCTTGAAACAACGAATAGTGCCTTTTGAAGGGGTCAGTCAGTCAGTGTCAATTCAATGCAGATGGCTGAAGTTGACTTTGTCGTTCATTGGTTTTATTCATTTTTTTCATCATGAGTGGCAGAATACTGGCAGTTAGGTTTCGGAGTTTGGTGGACTTTATCGTCGGAAAAACATATAAATTTTGATTCCGAAAGGAGAAGAGTAGAAGACTTGTTTGGTTGAAGTTGGATTGAATTGTACAAAGAAAAATAAAAAAAAAAACTTTCGGCGTATCAGAAAACAGAGTATTAATTAATTATTATGTTTTGTGAAAAGATAGATAATATAGGAAACATGATTACATGAAGACTTAATAAAGTGTTGCTGTTCCGTAAGGCAACAGGGTCAAACACTACCGGCGCATCATATAAAACTATGGGTCACATTTTAAATCTCCTTTCTTTATTCTCTCTCTTTCTCTCTCAACTAGTTGCTAAATAGCAAGTGATGGCAACTTGATGCATGCCTTACAAACTACAATTGTAACATATTTGAAAGTAAACTTCCCTTTATAGCAGGAGAGTTAAAAAGTCGGTTTTATTTTCTTCTACTTCTTTTTGAGGTTTAAAAGCTATTTTGGAGTTTCTTTTTTTTTTTTTGCTTTTGTCAAGCTTCAAAGCATCAATACACGGTTTTGAAAATTGAATTGGAACATTTGATCTAAGAATCGGTCATGGTTCTAGATCTGGTTTTATACCCAAAAATCATTTAATTGGGGTTTGGACTGGGGTCTCCATGAAAAAATGAAAAATCAAAAAATCAAATCGAATTGAGAAAATCAAACCAGAAAAAATAGTTAATCGAATTGACCAATTCGGTTTCAGTTTGCTATTTTTGAAAAACTGAAGGATTGATTTGATTTTTTATTAACTTACAAAAAACCGGCTATTAATCGAACTGACCGATATATATATATATATATATATATATATATATATATTTCTTAATATATGTCACATATTTTCTATATATTATATATATTTATAATAATATATTTATAAATATATTATATGTTATATATTTTTATAATATATTATATATCATTTATTATTTATAATATAATATTATACATATATTTATATAATATATATTATAAATATAAAAAACGAAAAATCAAAGAACCGAAATGATCAAAAACTGAAACCGAAAGAACGGTTAAATGATGGTATCGGTTCAGTTTAAATTTGGGGAAATGGAAGAACCGGTGGTACCGGTTCAGTTTGCAAAAACTGTCCATGATTCGATTAATCGAACCATGGACACCCCTAGTTTGGACCAGACGGTTGGATTGTTTGACTTGAAAACCAATGGTCCAAGCAAAATACTAAGTCGGTTTTTAAAACCATGTTCAATATGTATCACATTATATTGTACTTGTTAAATTTGGTATCAGAGGGTCACCGAAATGATAAATAGTAAGAATTAGGACATTTTAATAATTCTAATGTTAATGCCCATCTTAACATATTTGCCTATGAAATATCAAATTGAAAAATAAAAATATAAAAAAATATACATAATTTTTTTGCATATCATGAGTACCAATATTTTGAACATTGCTTTTAGAACAAAGAAAGATACATAATTATTTTTCTTATTAAAACAGCCATGTTTTGGTATGCGTTTGGTTTCGTGGGCGTTTATGGATAGGCCGTTTATTTGTACTTTTTCACTTTAAGCGTTTCTTGTTTTTGGTATTTGGTTGGCCTTCACTTTAAATGTTTTTTATTCTCCACCACAGATTAATATCCATTAAAGTGTGTCATATCAGCATTTGATTTTAAGAAACGTTGGGGCATTGGGGGAAAAGAATTTGACGTTTTCCCAAATGCCCCATGCACAAAAATCAAAGTATTTTAGTTTTTTATCATTTATTTGATAAATGGCAAAACCAAATAGTTATTTTATTTTGCTTCATCTACGATAAATGCAACACATATGTGGTACTGATGTGATGACGTTTTTTCAATAAAAGTCCATGTAACCAAACACAGCCTTTATGTTTAAGATGGCTCATTTTCATTTGGAATTATAGAAAAAATCGAAAAAGAAATGGAGTGACGATAGAATTGATCTTTTGAATGATTAAATGAAGAGTCCTAAAATGGAATGGGAATCTTCCACGTGGCAAGATGGGGTTGGGGCCAACTTCTAGTCATGGGAAAAGTTCAATTTTCCACTACCCAAGGTAAACTAGCAAAAACCATTCAAGGCAGCTGTCGTTCAAAGATACGATCGTTGGAATGCCTTATCGTCGTTCAAAGATGCCGGAAAAGTGGCCAAAGATATGACCATTGGAATGCCTACAGGTAAATGGGACCTCCAATATGTTTTTCCAAATGCATCTTCGATTTTCCCTTTCTCAGTGGGGTCGCATTGATTTGTCGCCACCCCATATTCTTATTTTTGGGATCCCACATCCTATCCTTTTTCCATTCCATCCCCTATTTCCTCCAAAACAAAAAAATATATATTTTTGAAATATTCTTTTCTTCCAATCTTCATCTAACAGACGAAACGGAGCTTAAGAGAATATAGGTAGAAAATATGGGTATGAGGAGGGAGAACAAAGAAGGAATTAATAACCTAGAGGTTTCGACATTTCCTTTTTCTTCTTTCAATGCTTACAGGCTTACAGCTTCTACAAGCATAGAATCAACGTTGATTTTAGTGAAAACTAGGGATTACAGGGAAGCAATTGGTCCTTGGTTGGACCTGGTCAGTTGAATCGTCCCGAGTCGTTCATTCTAGATATCTTTTCTTATTAGGTCTCAACAAATACGGTTCGACCCTATAAAATTTAAAGACACGTGAATTTGACGTGGGCAAGGGGGATCATCACATCCGCATGCTATCTATCTGGAGAGCTTTCTACAAAATGGGCGGTCCGGATGTGCCATGTCATCATTCTACATGGAGGAAACATCTTTCTAGGGTTTTCCACGTGAGACCGAATCAGCCCCTCATTACATCCCGCCGTGTATTGAGAATATCTCTCAATGATATATCATCATTTCTGATATTATCATCGCGAGATATTTCTAATACACGGCGAGAATGTGCTATCGGCAGTCTTATGGGGGAGTCTGGGCTGATTTGAACTCTCGAGACGTCTAAGGTAACCGTTGTAAGTCTATGACAATTCCAATTCCAATTCCAAACCATGAACCATCGCTCAATTACAGTGGGTCCCTCCACATACGCGAAGGATGACCTGGCCGGAAGTTAAGGAGACAAGGGAACAGATACAGTTGCCGTACGTTTCCCGAGGGGGTGGGGGCCCACTTAACTAATATCCACGTTAGACCATGGTTGACCCATTCTCTCAGCTGTGACATTGACGTGGCATCAGCACAAGCCAATCAGCAAGAGGAGATAAACGTGAAACAAGAGTGGAGTCTTGTCTGACTACTTTGGATGGAGGAGATAGAAGAGAACCAGAGAAGAATGTGGGCGCGGTGTTCCGTACGCGTTGGGCCATACGGACGCGGACCTCTTTCCTTCCTAAGTTTCTTTATTGGGCATTTTGACCCGTTTTATTATTGGATTCTTTGCTTAGGGCTCAGGCATCAGGCCCACTTCCACAAAAATGAAGTTAATTTCTAATGGGGAAATTACGCTTCGGCCATTCTGAATTTTCTTTTAGCCAAAGTTTGAGGGTGCTTAAAAATAAGTGTTTATTTAAATAAATGCATATTTTGAATTGGGACCACATTAATAAGTATTTATTGGCGTTTGAAAAATAAATATTTATTTGAAAAGCATAAAATTCGTACTTATTTATTTTTAAGTACTTATTTAACTTATTATTAGTTATAAACGAATTAGTTGAATTAAATGAACAAAGGATTTCGAAAAAAAAAAATTAAATGGAACAATAAATATAGACAGTTTGATTTGATGATGAGTGGGCCCAAAATTGGAGGGCGCGTGTAGGTGAATGCAATCTCTAAGAAGTGGGCCAAAGCCCAAAATATTACCAACCCATGACGTGGCACATGAAGCATGCACTATGCAGCTTCATTAATGACGAAAGGGGTGATGTAGTGGTGTTAAATATGGGTGGTGAGTGGTGAGTGGTGAGGTGGGGGATTATCATCATTCATAATTATCATCATCAGATGAAGAAGTAGAAGCAGGTGGGATGCTAGCAGTAGCAGACCACTGAGACCCCAGTAGTGAGAAAAGCAAGCACTCGTCAACTTTACAAAGGGAATCATTTTCCTTCTCCATACGTTCCTCACTTTTCTCTTTTTCCTTTAGTTTGCCTGGCCTTTGCCTCACTGTGGGAATCGATCCAACGGGTCGGGTCGGGACAATTGTAGAACCGGAATCGATCCAATAAAAAAAATATCAAGGTCCCGAAACTGAATCAAACCTAGCTAGGGTTTGTAATTTTAGATTTAAAATCAAAGTGAGTGGTTGTCAGGACAATCGGATTTGACCTAATGGAGTAGATTATAATAAATCTGCTGAAAATATTATTCATTTAATATATAATATATTTATGTATTAATTTATTTAATATATTATGCATTTATTTAATATGTATGTATCGGGTTAGGTCTGAAAGTTTGGGACTAGGTATAACTGACGGACCAATTCTGAACCAATAATAATCAGAACAATAGATTAGGAATCAAAACCAACCCATTGGTATAGATCCTGAAACCAGAACTGACCCAATCGATTTGAACCTGTCGGGTCAGACCCAACTCATTGACAGCCCTGGAGAGAGAGAGAGAGAGAGAGAGAGAGTAAATTAAAAAGAAAAAAAAAAAGCATAATGGAAAAATAGGTACTCAAGAATGACTCTAGATCTCCTGTTCACAAGAACTCTGCTCATGTTTACCTACAACATACTACTTCCGTGAATTGAGAATATCTTTCCGTGCATAATACTATGTAGGAAGATGAAATGTTCCCCATATGATAGCTGCGATGCTATGTGGGTAGACCTGGGCAAAGTTCGTATAGACAAGAGATCCAGACTCCTCGAGAATTAAGCATTTCTCAACTTTAATTTAATTATTTTATACTTGATAGGGATGAGTATTAGCCACATACAAAGGGTGGAATGGACCAAACATTTGGAACAATGTTGGGCAGCCATATAGAATGGGACAATGAAAAATAGACTAGCTCTCAATATAGAATTGGAGGAAAGAAAAAAAAGAAGAAGTGAAACAAGTGCGAAAGAGAATGGTTTTATTTCAAAGTAAGGGATCAGGAGGCTGCAATAACTCTCGTGGATAAGAGCCAGATGAATGAGAGAGAGAGATGGAGGCCGGTGTATGGATAAGGGTTGACATTTAGAGAAGGGGTTACATAGACAAATGTGGAGAAGAGAAAGTATCTAACAACTGAATAAATAAATGAGTGAAAGAATATGGTACACATGCAAGTACATTTTCAATCTATGTATATATCAAGAACAATTTGACATAAAACAAGGCGGTGAGTTGATATTCAAATGAGAGAGCATCTTCATTGCTTATCTCCCTTGATTAACTGATAATTCAATTACTAATGCAACTACACTTTCTTTTATGGGCCACTTAGCTTGCATTGTTATCAAACAGTTTCGCCCACATACATGTCAATATGGTTGTTCCCTCTCCCTAATTTTATTGATATTTTTAGGTCAAATCGGGCGATCCACAACGACAACCAACCGATGAATGCCACACGTCGAGAATTTTTGTTGTATTTCACCTTATTAATTTCTTCATTTCTCATCATGTTGATGGATTAAAAATGAAAAGTGATTAATGTCAAAACTAGGTAACAACCCAACAAAATTTAACCATTAATACAGTGATACCCATGATTTCAGAGGAAACCAAATCTATTAATGTTGGCATTGTTAATAGAGCTTCATTAACAAAACTTAGTCAGAATATTTGCTACCATCTATCCTCAATGACAAAGATGGAGAATCTAATATTTCTTTTCTCTGAATAAACCCTGTTTTACTGTGTTTAGTTAGGTACTAATATGATAATACTACATTACATATCTCTCATTGTAGTAAATACTTCCACCTGAGTTTAGCATTGTGATGGAACAAGGTATTCCAACCTTATGAAACATTAAATATCTATTTGTGACCATATATACATCTTCATTCAATTTGAAATGCTGCTAATTTAAATGACATTAAACTTGTACCAACCAATCTCTCAAACTATTTTTACCATTTTCACTATTCTGACCTTTTGAGGCAAAGTCATTTTAATCCCAGATGATTTCTGCACCATCATTTTAAGAAACAGATTTGGTAGCCAGTCATAAAGTGAGCTACCCCAAGTAACCCATAAATTTTCTTTCCACGTGGCAACCTAATTTGGAGATCAACATATTACTTACTCTCAACCCTTTCATTCATGGAAAAAAAATTGAGCCAGAGTTATCAGAACAGTCCCTCTTGACATCTTATAACTTGGGTAAAAAATATATATATGGATATTACTTATCAGTGATTAGGCAAACGTCCATCACAGTTGAGTATAGAGATGATGACCCTGAAATTCCACACATGGTAAAATTAGTGGGTTCCCATCTGATGGGTTAGTCTGGATCAGCTACAGATTCCTCCACGTGGCAAAGAAATAGGTGGGGTCATGTAAGAACAAAATTCAAATACATATAGAGCTGGTTCAAATTAGCTAGCCTAGGGCATGAATACAATACAATACAATACAATACAACCTCTAGAATATTAACTATTAGCAGCCGCGTGACCGTGTCGGCCACGAAATTCTTCATTCAAAAGCAAAATGGGCAAAACCAGGTGGGCTTATGTGTATTTAGTGATGATAATCAAGTAAAGTAATCCCTCGCTATTCCCGCTTCACACGTTTGATTTGTCGGGGGCAATGTCAACGGTTTCACAAAAGCGGTTTCTCCACTCTATTTCATATGTAGTAGCTTTCATTCCGTTCCATATATAAACAACCCAACTGCTCTTTCAAACCAAATTTTCATTGGTGAAGGGAAAAAATCAGAATTTCAAGGAGGGCAAGAAGAAGAAGAGGAGATGAAGTTGGTGTGGAGTCCGGAAACAGCTTCCAAGGCTTACATCGATACTGTTAAATCTGTAAGCAATCTTCTGAATAAAGGCTCAGATGGATACCTGTCGGGTTCCTCTTCGCCGGTTCTAACAAATCGTTTTCAATTTGATTTGCAGTGCGAGCTCTTCGAAGAATCCAGCGTGGCCGAGCTTGTGTCGGCCATGGCCGGTGGATGGAACCCGCAGTTGATCGTCGAGGCGTGGCATCGAGGTGGAATAGTTGCTACCAGCGTCGGCCTGTCTGTCGCCAGCCGTCACACGCACGGTAGGCACGTCTGCGTCGTCCCGGACGAGAGGTCAAGATCGGAGTACGTCGACGCCATGCGTGAGGTCGGCATGACGTCGGAAGTTATCGTCGGAGAGGCGGAGGAGGTGATGGATGGGCTCGTGGGTGTGGACTTCTTGGTGGTGGATTGCCGACGTAAGGACTTCGCTAGGATACTGAGGCTCGCTAAATTGAGCCCCCGGGGTGCAGTTTTGATTTGCAAGAACGCAGGTTCAGGCGCTAGTTCTGGTTTCAGATGGCGTAGTGTTCTCGGCGGTGGGTCCCGGGTGGTCCGTTCGGCGTTTCTTCCCGTTGGCAAGGGTGTGGAGATTGCTCATGTGGGTGCTACTGGTGGAGCCCCGAAAGGTAGGAGCCGTTGGATCAGGCACGTCGATCAGGAATCCGGCGAAGAGCATTTGTTCCGGCGATGAATTTTGTCTTTGAAAAGTTTCCTCTTATATGATTTTCTTTCTTTTTCCTGTACATATACCATTACCATAAAACAAAGGGAGAAAATTTTTCAGAGATTCTATTGGTTGTATGTTGTTTCTTCATCTGTAATTGTAATATCTTAGCTTCCTCTGAAGGAGTAGGAACCTAGGAGGTTGCAGCCAGCCATCTGATTTGGTTGAATTTTGACAGAGGAGACAAAACCAACATGAGATAGTGCTGCATGTCTGAAGTTTGAACATGTCAGCCACAGAACCCAATACATTCAAGAGTAAATATTATATATAAATAACACCCCTCCCTCCCATCTCTCAGACTATCAGCTCATCAGGATGTCTACGGAGCTTGATTGAATAACAAGGCCAGCCCAGCCATGGCCAGCCTCTGTAAGTCTATAACCTTTATTACTTTGATTTCAAATCTAATCCCAAATCTTCTTCCTTTTTGTTTTCTGGGCATCAGGTGTTACTGTTCATGGGCTGTAATTTAGTACTGTTTTAACTAACCCACTACTTTTGCCAATTATTCCTTTTGTTCTGTCAGAAATAAAGAGTGCTAGTGCCGTAGTGGTGGTGGTGGTGGTACTGCTGCTGATGCTGATGCTTTTCCAATTCCAAAATGTCCATGAAATTCTATAGACCATGAAGACCAGATGGTATGGAACCCAATACTGAAAGGGGGAAATGTTCCCTGAAGCAGCAAAGCACACAGAAATGGTGCAAGGTGGGAAGTGGAAAGTGGGAACCACCTGATGGGCTTGTGCTCTTTGAACTTCTATGTTTGTTTACTCTAGATGATCAATTTAGAATATGGGGGACCAGCTCGGGAGTTCTCATCTTCTGGGTGCAGAAATGTCATGAATTAATCTTTTGATACCCAGCTATCCCGAACAAAACTATGGTCCTAAGTCCTAACTACCTTGAATTTAAGGAATTCCACACTGAAGTCCGTGCATATAATCACTACCACCGCGTCTGGGTGGCATTACTCGCAGGATGGTGGGAAGCACCGCCTTTGTCTAGCTCTATTGAATGAGAGGAGAGGTCCACTCATTTATTTCTGTGGTGGTAGAGTCCTGAGACTCCTGACTCCTGAACAATAGAGAGATATTATAGTTGGGGAGAGCAACTGAGGACTCGTGTTTTTATGCAGATCCTTTGGACATTATTGATCACCGCTTCTACCTTCTAGATCTAGAGCCAGACAAAGGTTAAGAAAATCCTGGAAAATAATTTACTGAATTTTTAATGGAAAGTAGTAGTTGTACAGTATGCAAAAAAATCAGTGGGAGGGTTTCATTTCCTCTTGCACTGTCAGACAAAGGTTAAGAAAATCCTGGAAAATAACTTACTGAATTTTTAATGGAAAGTAGTAGTTGTACAGTATGCAAAAAAATCAGTGGGAGGGTTTCATTTCCTCTTGCACTGTTATATTGCTTTTTAGCTGAAAACCTGCACAACTCGGCTCTCTCCCACCATACATGGGATTGTTTCAGTAGGTCCTACCCGAGTTTGGCCCTCTGCTTTTATTGGATCCACTGCGCATGCCCTGTCTGGTTTAATATGGTTTCCAAGTTGCTCCTGTCCTAAACAACAAGAAAGCGATTCCTATGAGATTTTCTAGATCAAAAGATTCTCCGACAAAACAAATGGAACAAAAGCAGCACATGGTGCTAGAGATAGGGCATAAGTATGCAATCAAAAGCACGCAATCTCTCTTGATAATATCGCCATAAGATCAAATCTTATCTTTTTCCAAAGGGCCTTTTCTTTAGAACCAGCTTTAGTTTCAAGGGGCTAGAAGAAGAGTTCGTGAGACCAAAAAGGACACGGATAAAAGTAACAAGAAATGACTAATAATTTAATAGTTGATATGGATTTAAATAGAATGGATTGGCAAAACAGGATTCATGTAACCAACCTGATATAATTGGTATAAGACATGGATGATGATGATGAACCAGCTCTAGGTTATTTCTGCACGTGCAGATATGGCACCTGCTGAAAATCATTTACTGGGATAGCATTAGGCTAGAGGCTGTAAATTCAGCCAGACCAAATTACCAATAGATCACCTAAAGTCTACCTTAGAACCAGCTTTAGGTTATTTATCCCACCTGAAAATCAATTTAGAAGGCTTGCATTAGGCTAGAAGATGTAAATTTAGCAACAAGAGCGAGTTTGTGATACATATTCCAGATCATGTTCGTTCTGCCAACGGTATTTGTGCTAACCCCACAAAGCTGTCTAATCCCAAAGTGATGGAACCACACAAAGCTAACTTTACCAATTGGACCAAAGCTATAAGACGTAGAATGAATCAATAGCGTTAACTTAAACTGAAAAAGATGTGGTGGTAAAGATTTCAATGTTGCAGTATCTGAGCATTGCAGGTAACAATAGGTGCTTATGTACAGTTACCTAATTACAGTGAGGAATAATTTCATTTCAAATGTATAGTATATCAATGTATTCCTATAAGAATGATAGACTCGTACAAAAGTATAGCCAATTGATATTTTGTACAGAAGATCATGTCATGCTACCAAACATTGATGGTTCTGCTTCAAGAGGAAGAATTTTTCTCTGTTTTATCGCTGCTGCCCATTAAACCCTACTGACTGCCAACAATCTGTCACAGTAAATCCATGTAATAACTAAAACTTTACATCAATCAATTGCTTGAACAGCCACCTAAACAAAGAAAGAAAGAGAAGGAACCTCAATGAGGAAATATTTTACTCTGAATCATTCCAACAAGAAAAAAGAATTAATCATAAGAGGAAGATATTAAGTACTTGCATTCCATTTTCCAAAACCTAAAGGCAAGTCAAACCTTATGATTGCTCAGTTAGTCCCAACTATCTCTGCTTCTCCTGATGGCTTTCTTTTGTGAGAGAGCCTTCTTTTTCTGCAACCTTTTTTGCTCCCCTATTGCAGCTCTAAAATCACAGAACAGTGGTAAAATCAGTAACTTGTCAACATTACTATGCTCTCCTGACCATGGTTCAAAGTATCGATACACCTCTGTGTATCGGCAGAGGTGTATCAAAACATCAAGTGATGTGCCTTTCTTTTAGTTTTTTTTTTCAAATTTCAGTTAAGTATAATTATATATATATATATATATTATTTAATAAAAAAGGGGTTCCCGAAAACACCTGTAAACAGGTGTATCGGGCACCCAAAGATACAATACGATACACCCAATATGGGGTGTATTGTATCGATACTTTGAACCTTGCTCCTGGCAATCACTTGTTAGGAAGAATACTAACAATGCACAAAATTGGAGTATACAAGCATGAAAGATGGGGAAAGGAAATGGAAAAACAGAAATTTCTTCACAAATACAGACAATCATAGGTCAACAAGTAGAGTTACCAGATTCATAAAAAAAAAAAAGAATAAAGTTGCCAATGCGAAAAAAGCATGGACAAAAATAGTATTGACAAACAGGAATAGAGTAGAGTTCTTACAGTTTAGCAATCTTCTTCTTTTGCTCTTCTGAAGGAGGAGGTGGGACATAAGAAGCAGCGTCAATGATTGCCTCAATTTAAAAGAGAATGGATATCAGAAATCAATAGCCCAATGTAAATGTTAACAGAAGAAAAAGGTAAGCAGACCATCTGAGGAACCACAGACCAAATGTTAAAAGGCATCTTCATCAGAAACCATTAAATCCAGCAGATTTTTACCATTTGAGTCAGAAACCAAGAAGCTCGACCGGTAGGAAACTATTGCACAAGAAATGAGGAAGCAAAGAAACATTACTTCTGCATACCTGCAGTTTCTCCAGTGCATCTTCAATGTTACCCCTGAAGAAAGTACGGTTTAACAACTTTTGAACTATAAAAGCAAAATTTGTAACTAAAGAAGGGCAGTGGAAAGAAACTAACTTTTGTGTTCTGGTCTTTGTAGAAGAAATCACAATCTCCCCATCTTTGTTAATCCGATTCTTTTCCTGTTAATATCAGAAGGTAAAAGTTAGACATTGTATGAGTATAAAAACCATAGTAAATTTAAAAGAGCATTATGCTTGCTAGCAAACTTGAAATGCCCCTCCTGACAAATAAAGTCACAAACCATTTGCAAAATCCTCTCCCTGACTCGGTCACTTAGCCAATATGCATTCTTAACGTTGAAGCGCATGTCTACCTTGGTGTTCACTGTAAACATGATTTTCACACCCAAGTTTCAATAAGTACCAATGAGAAAAAAGGCAATAGAGAAGCAACATGACTAAAAGAAGCATGAAAGACTGGATAAAGTTATAATGTGAAAATTACTGAAGCTAACGTGCCTTTATTGACATTCTGACCCCCAGGTCCACCACTTCTTGCAAAACTAACATTAACATGATCTGAACAAAAACAAAAAAAAAAAAGAAGAAATTTTGTTATTTTCTGAGATCAATGTTATACCTCTTAAAGCAGTTAATGCATCAATAGAATTCATGTATCAGATTTCCTTTATGAATGCAGCCACATGCATACAAATAAATAAATAAAACTAGAGAAATGGCAAACATTGTAAGAACATTTTATATATTGCCAGCCACAACTCAATAATTTGAGATATGCAAGGACCATAAGAGAAATATGATACAACAGTTAGTGTGGGCACCAGTTGCAGTAATTGAAAGCACAAATGGCATGCCAAGGGACAATAAGAATAGAGCCAGTTATATGAAGCTCTTGATTCTTAATGCTTCTTACTTAAGACCTGATGATATTGCTGGAAAGATGCCCCTATGACCAGCAACATCAGTCTTCTAAAAGCATGAGGCACAAAAAAAGCATAAGGGCCTAGCACCTGAGGCACAAGGTAAGAAGTGCATCATACAAAGCGAGAAACAATCTTTGAGCTGAGCTCAAATAGCTCGTGGGCTGTAGCTCCAATGATCTGGTTGTTCGGATGGTCACTTGGCATCCCTCAAAAGGGGAGACATGGGATCAAATCCACATAACTACAGACTCTTCCTGATAAGGTCAGTGAACCTCACATGCACACTGCTCTGTCCCCACCCATGAGTGCCCCCCTATAATGTACATTATTTAATACCAAAAGAAAGTGGATTGTAGCAAAGTGTTTCAAGCATGTGAAACTTTCAATGTGCTTATCTATCTCCGAGTTGTATTATCTCAAATAGCTAGTATGACGTTTTTTTTTTTTATCAATAGCTAGTATGATGTTAGATGTCTTGCATTCCTAATCTTAGAATGTTGTGGTCTTTACTCTAATTTCTCTTGAAGGTCCTAGAGACAAATCTAAACAAGCCCATGCATGGGGTTTGGAGACTGTGTGTGTGTGTGTACAAAGTTGATGACAGATGTGTGCAGCCTTACCCCTGTACATACACAGAAGCTCTTTCCAAGATTTGAACCCTGGACCCCTGGTCACCCAGGTCGCAATGGAGCAACCCAACTGTTGCGCCAAGGCCCACCCTCTAGGGTTGAAAGTGAGATGTGGGCCTTAAAATGTGCATCACTTTTAAAGCACCAATCTGTCTTTGTGATCCTTGCAAGATTCTATAATGCATAGCCTGAATATGAGGCCAATGCTAGTTGGCTATACTTTTTAGAGGCTAATAGAAGTTATCTTCTTTTTCTTCCTAAGAGGTCAAACTCAAAAAGAAAAAGAAGTTGCATTAACATATAATACAAGGCTTAATGTACAAGATGGACATTATGAAAAAAAAATGTGGCCCATCAACAAATCTAACAAGCTTTACAGGTAATGACTAATGAAGATTGTTATAAATATCTTAATGCAGAAAAACATAGGAGTAATAGTTCTTCTAAAATTTATCAGTTAACCGAGGTATTTTCATAACTGTTCTGGTCTTAGTTGGACTTTTACAGGGTGGTTGAGTCTGAGTTGTTTCTATTTCAAATTTGGAGTACTAGTTTTATCTAGGAGTAGGTTTCTACACTAATCTTTGTGAAGGTCCATTGCTTAGTTACTTAGCTTCTCAGATTGGATGTAAGTAGAAGTTCCAAGTGGAGCTAGTGTGCTACGCAAGCATATATAGATCACCATTATTGTCCACCCAGGCAGTACTGGTGACCAGAATGACAGGTTCCAGTTTTTGACCATTTTGACAGGGTCAACAGGCCAATTGCCCAATTGAACTGGTAAACCTGCCAGCCACCCACTTCCTGGATTGATGAACAGTCTGGGCTTTAAAACACTGGGATAATAAAGAGTTGAGCCTATAAAGAGAGGTCTTAGGTAAAAATTAGGTAGTGTGTCCGGTTTATTGAGTTGTTTAAGTATTCTCTAAAACTAATAAATTTGAGTTTCTTATCAGATCTTTGATCTCTGAATTTTCTGATCTCCAGATTTGCTGCTCTTATTGCTATGACAATGATGTGTACTGTACCTACTGTTCTGGTATACTCATTTCAGGTTTGATTTGCTTGTGCACCTTATTATTAGCAGCTCCTACATTCTAGCTCTGTTATATCATCCAAGACACCATGTATATGTTTGGTTCCGTTTATGTTTATTGAGTAAACGTTTATTGACGATGCCACATAGGCGCCCCATCAGCAAATGCCTCATTAATTGCATTTGTGTGTATCGAAGTTTGCAAAAGCAAACTTCGGTTTCTGTGCGCCTCTCCCATTTCAGGAAGCTTCCTGAAACGGATAGGCGTTTATTGGCATTTTGCTGATGTGGTGCCTAATGGCGCCTATGTGTCATAAATGCCCTCATTAAATGTGTTTCTCGGTTTTGCAGTCACACAAGTACAAAATGTTTACTGAATAAACGTAAACGGAACCAAACACCCTCTATATTTACACAATGTGTTATGTGTCATCACTCATTAGCATGAAATCTCTAACTCATCTTCCAGAGTTAATTTTCATATATTATATTATGTCAGAATGCCAATAGGTGTTATTTTTTCTATAAAATAACCTTTTTTCCCTTTTTCAGAAAGAAAAGGAAAACCTCAATCTAATTGCTCATTTTAAATTTTTCGAAAGAAAAGCAGAGGCAAAGCCAAAATGGCCTAGATCTGCATGATATTAAAACAGAAAAAAAAAACAAAAATTCTTGTTATTTTTGGCCATTAAGGACTTAGCAAATAACATGTCCTTTCTATGCAATTCCTACTTTCCACCTTGACTGATAATTCATAAGTTCGAACTTAACCCCTCTTATCCCATACTGTCAATAAAGATGCCTGGTGCTCAGCTAGGGCACTTCCATCCTCTGCTCTCTTTAGATGAGGACCAACTAGCAAGAACTTCTCCACTTTATATTTTTTGGAACTCCAAAATGAATTTCAATTTATCAAGTTTGAGTTTTGCTTTCAGATCCTCCAACTGTTTTTACAGCTTTACATTCAACTTCCCATTGGATTTGGGATCATGAATCTTTTTTTATCAATAACAGAATTTCATTATATTAACATATAGAAACAACAGTACAACAATCAGAGAGAGTTAAGGCTTAACACTCCCAAGAAAGCAACAACAAGCTCACAATACAGCCCAGTACAAATGAACCCTTCCCACACCCTGCTGTTCCAAAGCATCTGCAAATGCATTTGCTGTTCTTTTCACCCACTGAAATTGTATTTCCATCCCCCTAGTTAGCCATTTGATTTCCTTTCTTTCATTAGCGAACTTTCAAAGGCCACTTCCCCTCTGCATCCAGCTCAACACCAACTTTGAGTCCCCTTCAATAATTAATATATGTGTATTCAGTTCCTTGCTCTTTCTAATACCTTCCAATACAACATAGATCTCAGCTCTCAAAGAATCCCCAATCCCGATGGACCTGAATACAATGCCAACACTTTCCCCTCCTCACCTCTGAAGACACCACCTACACCTGAAGGACCCGGGTTACCTTCACTACTTCCATCAAAATTTAGCTTTATAAAGCCATTGTTAGGTGGTGACCACACAGGAGAAACTATCGGCCGAGCCCAAACAGAATTAGCCACTTCCACCCAACTATTCAACAACATATCAGTAGACACATCATAAAAAGTTTCACAAATTTTAGCCAATGCACCAACCCTAACTGTTATGGCTTCAATAATTCCTTCTTTGCTTCTTTCCTTTTCGGAGAAAATTCTAGAATTCATTTCCTCCCATAAAGTCCAGCATGTAGCAGCCCTCACACATCTCCACATAATCCTTCCCCTTCTTTTAGGCCATCTAAAGAATGAGGAGCTAGAAAGACTTCGGATGTTTGACAAGGGGGGGGGGGGGGGGGGGGGGGTCCACCTGCAACCAAAAAGAGAAAGAAACCATCCCCAAAGAGAAGAAGCAAAAGGGCAAGAAATTAACTTTCACCATTGGCCTTACATAGAATGCACCGACTCAAGGACAAGCACCAATAAGGCCTTTTCCTTTGGAGTAAGTCACATGTGTTACATCTTCCCAAGATAGCTTCCCAACAAAAAGCTCCAATCCTTTTCCTTTGGGATCATGAATCTTATATTCACCATTTATTTTGCCATCTAACCCTAAGAACACCAACATAAATCCTTGTTTGTCTTCTAAATGAAGCAAGATGAAAAAAGAAATTATTTCAAAGTTATCACTAAATTGTTTAGGCCTACACCTGAGGAAGGAGAGCTGTCTCAGGCTTGTTTCTATACTTGTGACCTAAATTTGATGGGATAAAGTTTGCCTATTTGGCTTTCATTTTGGTGTTATATGATAGGTTATTAAACTACTTATCCAACAAGCCTAAGATTAAACAATACAGGACATGAACTCAGCAAGTTAAGATTTAAGACCAATTTACAAATAGCAAAAAATGTGTTGCCATCATAGTTGACTAGTATACCATACTTCTATCTTGGTTCCTACCATAAACTTCAACCATCACTCTAGGTTTTCTAAAATAAATGACAAAAAATAATTATTATAATTTGTAGAAACCAAAATGATCGCTAACCATCATTTTCTCTTGATTTCATTTTACATGCCAAGATTGCCACCTTTTCACTCGCAATTTCTGGAGTTTATCATCTCTTCAATAGAATGCTAAGTAGCCCATTCATGAATGAATGAGCTGCCCCAAAAGGCTAGAAATTTACTGTTCTCAGCAGTTAAGACTACTGGCCATGGTCGATTCTTGTTGGTAAATGAGCAATTAGCATTTTGGAAACAAAAGTAAGAATGTCAATTGAAACATAAAGGTTTCTTTTGGCATTGAGTCTTTGTTAAGTGGTCATCTGATATCCTTTCACCAAAATGAAAACTGATTTTTTTTTTTTTTTTTTTTTTTTTTTGCTTTAAGACCTGTTTGTTTCCTGAGGAAAGCAACACATCCAATGCTTGAACCAACAAAATTTACACCCAGTAGCATTAAAAGTACCACACCTTCAAAATAAATCAGTTACCTGAGGGATGCATCATCACCATCTGATATAACCAAAATCAAGTTGAAACTCACACGAAAGCTATAAATGTAAAGATATGCATGAACAAGGACCTGCTAGTACCATCTTTTACATAAAATTATCAATTGTCCCAAGTGATTACATCAGGGACATCCAAATCTAGTTCTCGAACCCAGAGAAAGGAACATAATCTTTAGAATCAACATGGAATATATAACAAGCATAGCCCAGGAGAGGACAAATGTTGAATAAATAGATCCTCCTACTCTTCAGGCTCCTCTCTTAAAAGATAGACTTTTGCTGCCATTTAATAATGTTTGGGTAAACCAATTTAGCAGAAAGAGAAGCATGTTTTCTCTATCCCATTTCCATATGTCTGCAGGATTTAACTCCTAGGCTATGATGAAAAGGGTTCAGTTCTACACTCAGACAGGCCGGTTTCCATTCATCTAAACATTGACTATAGAATGAACCCTCAAATATAATCATGAAATGGAAGGAAATCCACTCCGGACGATTTTTTGTGATAGATTACAAAGAACTGTTATGTTTGTGCCTTGAATTCTTTGTGGCGACCCGCTTCATGAATGCGCTCCAATTAATTTGAGAAAAACCCAAAGGCAAAATTTCATAGTGGTTTGTGGTGGATGCGAATACGAAGAGTCATGTATTTCGGGGGTTTTCTCTCTTGTATACAGAAGTCTGAGTCTTGTGAGAGATGAGTGAGACATTGGATGTATTTGGGGCTTAGGGTTTTCTATGAGAGCACAACTCTGTATTTCTTCTACATTACCTACTACATAGTGGATTTCTATTCCTCCTTCGCCCGTGGATGTAGGTTATAAGTCGAACCACGTAAATCTATGTGTTCTCTGTGCTTGCTTTCTCTTTATCTCTGTTTTATTTTCATTTGAGTGCCATTTCAAATCTATTTTCTTGGGTTTTTCTGCGACAAACTGGTATCAAAGCCCTATTTTTCGTTTGGCACTTATGATGTCATCAATGAAGTTTGATATTGAGAAGTTCGATGGTAGCATCAGTTTTAGTATTTGGCAAGTCAAGATGCATGCCATTTTGGGACAAGACGGACTACACAAAGTTCTGTACGAGAAAGAGAAGAAACCTGCAATTATGAGTGATAAAGAATGGGAGGAGTTAGAATTTAAAGCCCTAATCACGATTCAGTTGCTACTATCAAACGAAGTTTTGCGGGAAGTCGTTCATGAGAAGACCGTTGCGGGTTTGTGGCGACAGTTGGAGTCAAAATCTCTTGCTAGTAAGCTCTACTTGAAGCAACCACTGTTTCTGTTTCGGATGGCTAAAGGTACACCTATAAAATCTCATATTGATGAATTTAACTCTATTATCATGAACTTGCAAAATATTGATGTTAAGGTTGAAGATGAAGATAAAGCCCTTTTGTTACTTTGTTCCTTACCACCCTCATATAAGTCTTTTAGAGAGTTTCTCATCTATGGAAGAGACACCATTAGTACAGAGGATGTTAAAAGGGCATTACTCACTAAAGAGGTGATTGATAAAGACTTGACTATGAATAGGGGTGATAGTCAAGATTCTGGATTGTTTGCAAGAGGGAGGTCTAAGGATAAGGGCTCAAATAGTAAACCAAAGTCTAGATCAAAATCTAGACATAAGAACTTGACTTGTAACTATTGTCACAAGAAAGGGCACATTAAGTCAGAATGTTATAAGTTGAAAAATAAAAACCATAATGAAGAAAAGAAAAAGAATAACTCTACAAAGGCTAGTGCGACTGAGGATGAGAATGTGGATGTTCTCTTAGTGACATATGATAGAACCAGATCCAAGGATGAATGGATTCTGGATCCAGGTTATTTCTACCATATGTGTCCCAACAGGGACTAGTTCTCCACCTACGAATCTATTAATGGTGGAGTTGTATTGATGGGTAATAATGCCTCCTGTAAAACTGTGGAAAAATGAACAATTCGAATCAAAATGCATGATGGTGTTGTGAGAACAATAACAAATGTATAGCATGTACCGAACTTAAAGAAAAATCTCATCTCTTGGCACTCTAGATGTTGAAAGGTGTAAATATTCAGCTGAAGGTGGAGTTCTAAATATCAGTAAGGGTGCTTTTGTTGTGATGAAATGCATGAGGATAGGAAGTTTGTATGTGCTACAGGGTACTACTATCACAGATTCAGTTGCAATTTCTACATCATCTCTATCTGATTCTGACACCACCAAGTTATGGCACATGAGGCTAGGATATATGAGTGAAAGGGGACTTACTATGTTAAGTAGGAGAGATCTTCTTTGTGGCCAAAGTATAGGAAATCTTGACTTCTGTGAACACTGTGTTTTTGGGAAATAAAAAAGAACCAGTTTTAGTACAGTCGTTCACAAGACAAAGGGCACTTTGGATTATGTTCACTCAGATCTATGGGGACCATCACAAGTTCCATCAAAGGGTGGTGCTCGATATCTTCTTACCATCATCAATGACTACTCCAGGAAGGTATGGGTTTATTTTCTGAAGCATAAGAATGATGTATTTGTGACTTTTAAATAATGGAAAACTTTGCTTGAAAAGCAAACAAGAAAACAGGTCAAGCGGTTGAGAACAGATAATGGTTTAGAGTTTTGTGAAAATGAATTTAATGAGTTTTGCAAAAATGAAAGAATTGTAAGGCATCGTACTGTTGTCAAAACACCACAGCAAAATGGAGTTGTAGAACGTATGAACAAAACTCTACTAGAGAGAGCAAGGTGCATGTTGTCAAATGTTGGGCTCTCAAAGGATTTTTGGGCAGAAGCAGTTAATATGATTTATCACCTGGTAAATCGATCTCCATCTACAACCATTGAACGTAAGACTCTAGAAGAGGTATGGTTTGGCAGCCCTCCTAATTATTCAAATTTGAAAATAGTGCATATTTTTGGCAGCATATGCACATGTTAATGAAGACAAACTTGAGCCTAAAGCCAAGAAGTGCATATTTCTTGGTTAGGTTTCAGGTGTGAAGGGATACAGATTGTGGTGTCCTGATCTTAAATCACCAAAATTTATAGTTAGTAGAGGTTACTTTTGATGAGTCTGCTATGCTTCACCCAAGAAAGGAGTCTTCAAATTCTTGTAATGCAAATAAAACACAAGATTCAGGAAAGAAGGTGGAGTTAGAAGTTAAAAGTGCTTCCTCACCTTAGTTTACATCAGTCCAAGTGCCCATTTCTACTGAGATAGAAGAACATGTACAAGAGGAAGAAGATGAGGAGCAGTATTCTATTGCTAGAGGCAGAACAAGGAGAGAGACTAGACCACCCCAAAGATATGGTTATGCTGATCTGGTTGCCTATGCATTGTCAGTTGCAAAGAATGTTGATGTTACAGAACCCAATACTTATGTAGAAGCTATCTCGTCTGTTAATTCTACTAAGTGGTTGACAGATATGCATGAAGAGATTGAATACTTTCATAAGAATCAGACTTGGGAGTTGGTAAGACCACCTAAAGGAAAGAAGATTGTTGGATGCAAATGGGTTTTCAAAAGAAAATAAGGTACCCCAGGTGTAGAGGATGCTAGATATAAGGCACGATTGGTTGCAAAAGGCTACAGTCAGGTACAAGGTGTTGATTTTAATGATGTTTCATCACCAGTTGTTAGACATAGCTCCATTTGTGTTTTTCTTGCTTTGGTTGCCATGCATACTTTGGAATTAGAACAATTAGATGTTAAAATTGCTTTCTTGCATGGAGAACTTGATGAACAGATTTATATGCATCAACCCGAGGGTTTTGTTGTTGAAGGGATGGAAGACCATATTTACTTGTTAAAGAAATTTCTATATGGCTTAAAACAGTCTCCTAGACAATGGCATAGAAGATTTGACTCTTTTATGGTGGCTCTTGGATATTCTAGATGCAAGTATGATAGTTGTATTTATTTCAGGAAACTTGCGGATGATTCTTTTGTTTACTTACTGCTTTATGTTGATAATATGCTTATTGCAGCAAGAGAAATATCTAAGATCAACAAATTAAAAACACAGCTGAGTGGTGAGTTTGAAATAAAAGATTTGGGTGCAGCAAAGAAAATTCTTGGCATGGAGATTCAGAGGGACCGAAAAGTAGGGAATTTGTATTTGACACAACAGAAGTATGTTGAAAAGGTCTTAGAGCGCTTTGGCATGAAAGATGCTAAACCAGTAAGTACTCCTATTGCAGCCCACTTCAAACTTTCAACAAATTTGTCACCACAGACAGATGAAGAAGAAAAATATGTCACATGTCCCCTACTCCAGTTGGGAGTATTATGTATGCCATGGTTTGCACACGACCTGACATTTCACATGCAGTTAGTATGGTGAGCAGATACTTGAAAGGTACATCAGATACTTGTTCAGAGTTTGGGAGGAGTAGTGACAGTTTGATGGGGTTATGTTGGTTCAAATTATGTAGGTGATCTTGACAGGAGAAAATCACTCACAAGTTATGTATTTTCTATTGGTGGTTGTGCTGTTAGTTGGAAAGCTACTTTACAGTATACAATTGCTTTATCTACTACTGAAGTTGAGTCTATGGCAGTGACTGAAGCAGTTAAAGAAGCTATTTTGGTTGAGAGATTTGTTTGGTGAACTCAATTTGGGTCCAAAAGTGGTTGTTGTTTATTGTGATAATCAGAATGCTATTCATCTAACTAAGGATCAAATGTACCATGAGAAGACGAAACACATTGATGTGAGGTACCATTTTGTTCGTGATGTTGTAGAACAAGGAGATATCATTGTGAAGAAGATTGGTACTGCAGATAACCCAGTTGATATGTTAACAAAGCCTCTTCCTGTGGCTAAGTTCAAGCATTACTTGGACTTGATTGGTGTTTGCAGCATTTGAGTTTGCTCATTGGGGCTTTTGTTGGAGAAGGTGGAGGGAGATTATTATTATGTGATGCTTGAGAGAATTCAAGCCAAGGTGGAGATTTGTTATGTTTGTGCCTTGAATTCTTTGTGGCAACCCGTTTCATGAATCCGCTCCGAATTAATTTGAGAAAAACCCGAAGGCAAAATTTCATAGTGGTTTGTGGTGGATGAAAATACGAAGAGTCATGTATTTTGGGGGTTTTCTCTCTTGTATACAAGTCTGAGTCTTGTGAGAGATGAGTGAAATATTGGGTGTATTTGGGGTTTAGGGTTTTTTGTGAGAGTACAACTCTGTATTTCTTTCCATTACCTATTACATAGTGGATTACTGTTCCTCCTTCACCCGTGGACGTAGGCTATAAGCCGAACCACGTAAATCTGTGTGTTCTCTGTGCTTTCTTTCTCTTTATCTCTGTATTATTTTCATTTGAGTGCCGTTTCGAATCTGTTTTCTTGGGTTTTTCTGCGACAAGAACATATTTGATTTACCAATAGAAATTCCTAAGCTCAGTTTTAAAAACCATTGGCATTAGAGTATCTTCAACTTTTATTCAGGAGGAAAACAAAAATAACTATTCGACCGCCTCTATATACCAATCTCTGTTACAAGTCCTCAGTCGTTTGGTGGTTAATTTATATCAAATTAAAACAACAACTACGCATTGAAATGACAAAAGAAGCAGAAAAGGGGGGAGAGGGATTTGAAGTACCTAGAGTGATTTTTGGGATAGGCTCGTTGCCGGCAGAGAGAGCTCTCTCTTCGGCTTCTTGCAGAAGCTGCTGAACCTGCGAGAGACGGGATGATACCTTCTTTCCACCGTCATTGGAATCTGACGCCATGCACCGGACTCTGCCCGAGCTGATTCCATGGCATGCGAGGCGAAAGGCCCCACCGGAATTAGGAGGTGACGTCCTCCGAAAAGTCGCCCCGGATCTTAAGAAAGGAGACCGAGACAGACTGAAAATTTCTCTCAAAATCATGTTAGTGGTGGCTCTCATGGCAGCCATTTTCGTTCCGGAGGAACTCTATGGAGACTGGAGAGTGCCTCTGCGCTTGAGCTGAGTCCTGACTCCTGAGTGTGACCTCCCCTACAATCCACAGTTTAATTCTAAAATTTTCTAATTTTCATTCCACAAGAAGAGAGGGCTCCGTTGGGAAGACTTTGTGACACGTGTATGGCCAACAAGTTTTCCAATGTAAGGCCATCAATGCAATGGCATTCCAATTTGCAATGGGGTGGGTTACATTTGAAACCCGCTCCAATCTCCTTATTGGGCGGGCTAAGGAACGGCTGCAAACGGATTGGATCGAATTCGATAAAGAATATATTCGACCCTATCCGGAAAAATCCAACAGATCCGAATCCTATACGAATCCCCCGATTTCCAATATTATGATTTGAATTCGAATTTGAATATCTGATTTGATTTAGATTGTAATAAAAAACTTGATGATATAAATATATAATATAAATAATATATGATATTATTTGTATAATATAATATATTATAATATATAAATAATATATAATATATAATATATAAATAATATATAATATATAATATATAATATTTCATAATTAATGAATTGGATTCGAGTATATTCAAATTCAATCCGTTAATTAAATGAATCTATTTTTCCAGATCGGTCCAATTTGTTACCTTCAACTTAGCAAAAGAGGTATCTAAATTTGATTCTTATTTGATCAAATTCGGATTTATATAGGGCATGGTCCAACTTATTTGCAGCCTATTTGCAGCCCTACTCAGCGTTGAATTTCCAGATGCCGTCTGTGCGAAATATCAACTGGTCACTGATTCGGGTTTAGACCTACCCATATCAAACCCAAAAAAGTCAACATACCAGATCGGATCCGATCCAGATCTTGCCTAAATCAAATCGAATAAAAAGAATTGATTTTTTTGGTTATCAGTGGATCCAAATTCTAATTAGACATGTAGATGAGTTGAATTTGTATATATACCCAGATTCGATCCGTGGTGGAGGTTTAACTCGAAGGTAATTTCCCCCTACATAGTTGACTGTTGAGAGTTGAGAAGGGTTTGGTATAACCGTATAATTAGGGCTGCAATTTGGTGGGGCTGCCGGGCCCAACCCGAGATTTTGCGTGGGTTGAGCAAGAGATTTAAGGCTGCGGGATAAGCTGGGTCAAAAAAAATTTGAGTCCGATCCAAACTTGGGTGGGGTTGTGCTGAGTTTTCAAGTGGCTCGAGCCTAGCCAATATATAAAAAATATTATTTTCTTAATTAAACATATATACATATATATATAAATGAAATGGCCTTTACAGTAAAAAATAAATTTAAATGGAATTTGTACATTTTTTTAATCAATTCTACTCTTAAATCAGGTCAAAAAGCCCAATAGATAACTATGCAAAAATGTATTAAACCCAACCAACCTATTAACAAAGCCCAATTAAACCCGAACCTGGCCCAAGTTGCATTGGGTTTAAACTTAGGTTGGGACTGGTTTAATAAATTTGGGCATAGCCTCAGGTTGGGCTAGGCGCAATCCAGAGGTTTGCATCTTTAGGCTTGGGCTGGATTGCTCTTCAATTCAATCCGACCCAACCCATCCTAGTTGCACCCAAGATATAACACTTAACTTTCCAAAGCCTTTTTCCATTTAATATCTCTCTCTCCTAAAGTTTTCTCTCCATCTCTTCGCCTTGATCTGCCTTTATGTTCCAACTCGCCAAATAAGTTGGGCTTGTGTGGTTTGCTTGAGTTGAAGTTAGGATCGTACATTTGCTTTCGGACACTTGTCTTATAAATATCTCGGGTCTACCCTTGAAATGAACGGGGATTTACTTTAAATATGAGGGATTTTTAGACTGCACCCTCCCTCAGAATTCAGAATTCTATTATAGACCTACAACAATTCAAATTTTAAAATAGTTTTATCTATAATACTAATATCCACCCGTGTATTGACATCAATTCTGAACTGATACCTATCCCAACACCCAACTATACGGTGGAGCTAAGATTTATTGGGATGGAAAGAACACTAAAAACCCCTAAATATAATTGTGTGAATCATACTAATAAAAAATCATGAGTGAATACGTCAATGTTTCCAACAAATTCCATGCACCTTGAAAATGATACAAATCAAATTCCAAATATATAGTCAAAATATTTATTGAGTGCTTGCTCAGGGTAAGGGTGTAACTACTAGATCAGGCCTCTCATTATATAACTCGAGCTAGCCAAATGGGTGCTTTAAGATTATAAATGACTTGCATTGAATTTGGATAAGGGTATATCTGAATTTATTCAATAAAAACGAAAAATTATGATTCAACCCAACATCAGGTAGATATGTAAAACACAAGTTTAAATTCGGTTCGTTTACAAATAATTGGTTATAATACCAATAAATTTATAGGAAACTAACATAAAGTATGAACTTGAATATAGGGGCAGGTGTCAATGGATTGGTTTTGGGTTGGACCCCGTCCAAACCAAAATCAATTTAGATGGATTGGATGGACCAATAATTGAATTGGTTCAACTAGATCAATTCAGACTTAATGGTCCAAAGTATTTATTGAATTAGATCCATTCCATTCATAATGGATTTATATTAGATTTGGTTGGACCGAACCAATATTTGCTCTATTGATAGAAGATAAAAGTACAGATGTCAATGGACCAGGTTTGAGTTAGACCCAATTTAAATTAAAACCAATTTGAACAAATTGGACAGTCCATACATTGAATTGTACTAGTCCTAAATGGTCCAAAGTATTCATCAAATTGGATTGGACCTGGGCCAAGTTTGGGAGTGCTTAAAAATAAATGCTTATTATGCTTATTCGAATAAGCACTTATTTTGGTCTGGGATCAACTATACCAATAAACACTTACTTGTATTTGGAAAATAAGCCCGAAATAAGTACTGGTTAAAAAAACCTAAAATTTCAGTTTTTTTAAGTGCTTATACAATAAGCACTTATTCGAAATTTTGATTCAAAAAATACTCCCGAATTAGATTTCAAAATACCACTTATGCCCTTCAATCGACTGAAAATATAGGGTTTGGCTCTTTGATATTTTCTTCTTCGTCATCTTCTCCAAAACTAGCAACGGAACTGCAGCTCGACCAATAAACTAGGTAAGGTATAATCTCTTTTTTTTTTCATATATATATATATATATCATAAATAAAAATTTTATCTGAATCTCAAACGCAACTCAATCCGATTACAATAATTAAACAGACAACTTAAATGAATCGGATTTGAATTCGAATCAAATTCAACCAATCCATTTGCAGCCCTAGAGAGATTTACCCGATACCCATACTGATCAGATTGAAATCGGAATCTTATGGATTAAGAAGAAAATGAATGGATTGAAATGGTTGCAACATATTTGAGTCTTTTTCTATATCCTTTTGATTATGAAAAAAACAGCAGCCGAGGAGGAAGGAACGCAGATTTAATCTGTAAATGAACTTTTGAAATACTAAGGCTGTGTTTGGTTTAAAGGAAAAAGTAAGAAAAATGGAAAAATAGAGAAATCTTGTATATGTTTTATTATCTTTCTCTTCCTTTCCCTACCATTTCCTTCAAACGAAACATAGCCTACAATAATAGAGAACCTCTGATTTATGAAGAAAGGACAAATCATTGAAACAGTGTCAGCCAGTAGTAACATGCTTAAACTTCAATCCACATTAATCCTGAAAACTTTTGGAGGTTATAATTTATTGCTTCAAACGCGTCGTAGCATGTTCACAGGTCACAAAGATGGATCGAATTAGCACAACTTGGGCTGCAGAACCCAATAATCTCTCAGTAATTTCTTTTTTTAAAGCTTGATAAGACAAATTCATTAAGTGATCTAAATAATATCATCAGCAATACAGATTTGCGCCAAGGGGAAAAAAATAGTTTGGATCGAGAAGATCATGGCCTATTCAATGGTGATTGATGAATCCCAAATTCCTATTGATGACGATGCCCATCTTTGTAATATTGTTCTAAGGGTAAAATACAAACTTTTCCTATAGTTTTTATTTTAACAAATATCTCTGCTGAACTTTTTAGAAACTCGATAAAAGCCTCCATTTTGCCACCGTTCCATTTCAGATGAAAAACTTCCAAATATTCATTATGCCCTTTTATAGATTATTTTACATACAAAATTATTGAAATAATCCCATTTTAACTCAACAAATTACATATTTCAGTAATTTTGTATGTAAAATTACTGAGATGATTGTTAAAAGAGGTTTTTGTTGAGTTAAAATGGTGTTGTTTCAGTAATTTTGTATATAAAATAATTTATAGAAAGATAACATAGATATTTGAAAAGAAACTATTGAATCAATCTAACGTTTTCCAGGAGACTAGCGGAAAGGTGATTTTTGTTGAATTTTTAAAAAATTGAGGAGAGGTATTTGCTAAAATGAAACTATAGGAAAGCTTCAGGAGAGGATTTTGTATTGCCCATTGGGCTTGTAGCCCGTACGTCATCCTGTATGTATAAGTGATTCTACTTTCGATGAAATGGACTTGCCCTATTTGATGTCTTTTCTTTTATGGATAAGGGACATAAAGTACCGCCGTACCACCATCAAAAGACAAGAACAAGAAGGAATAATTTCCCTGCAACTTCCAACAATGAGAGCACTGAGTAAGGATGCATTTATACTTTATTTCATCAATGGAAATGAAAATTCATTTCTTCATTCTCCTGGGCAAAGCAAAAGTGGCCATCTCAGATGACAGATCGATCGATATCACACCCCAGAAAATATTTGCTTAATTAACAAAATTTTCAAGGCTTATATAGGTAATCCATATGCATATCATAATTAAACTATATTTACAGTCGAGACTCTCTCTCTCTCTCTCTCTCTCGTCCACTTCTATATATTGTAGCTAGAAGGGGAGATAGACGCAGAGGATAGATCTAAGTTTGAATCCCGTTCCGGTGGGCTGAAGTGATTCTAAACACATGCTCTTCACCTGTGCACTTGTCTACTGTGACAACCCATCGACTCCTTCTGCCGGTGCTGCCACCGTCGCCACCCCTAATTTTGGTAGTCGCCGGAATACGGCTCACCAGCAACCCCTCCCCAATGGGCAGCAACTGGGTCTTGGACTCATCATCACTCCTCCACCCAGACCCCTTGCACGCATTGTAGCCCACGACCACCGCCCCACCCTTCTTCTTTGCACTCGCCTGCACCACTCCGAAGACACCTTCATGGCCCTCCAGAGTACAATCTATGAGCACAAAATCTGCTCCTATGTAATTGTTCACCAAGATGGATTTGGCGTCCCCAGCAACGAACTCAACGCAGTCAGCGTTGGGTCCTAAAGCTTCTTCCGACAAATGGAGCTCCTCCAGCCCAGGAAGGATGCACACCACCTGGCCGCCCGTCTGATGAGCGGCGGCAACCAGTGCTATGGTTGTTGCGCCTGCAACTCCTGCGCATACCTCTACCATGACTTGCGAGCTGTTTCCGGCGGCCAGTGCAGATACGAACTCGGCCACATCTGGCTCCTTAGCTCTCTTTCCCTACACCAGAGTCAAAACACAACACCAAATCAGAAAATTAAAGCTGCGATTGGAATGCAACTAATAATCAGAGCAAGCGAGCGGGATTCATTGAATCTCTCATATACTAACCATTTTCACAGTTCGGAGGTAAGCTTGGGTGGCGTTTTCAGCAGACCAACAAGCCATTTGTTTTCCTGTTTCTCTACTTTGGTTGGTTCTTCTCTGTTATGGTGTTTGATGGATTCCTCAACTTTTAAGCTGGCAGCTCTGAGCTCTGAAATATACAATCTCTCTGGCCTCGTCTATAGGACTTATATAGGAAGCAACTGAGGGAGCTGAGGTGGTGGTTGAATATTGAAGGGACAGTAAATAATCCAAGTGGAAACTTTAGACCAAAGACACGTACGAAATAGATTAACAAATAACAATTCTGGGCTTATAGGCTAATTAATAAGAATTCTCCACTGCTTAGAGGGCAGAAGCTCTGCTGCTCGATCCTTACCAATTTTGCTTCACGTGTTGGGGTGTTGGGACCTGTCATCACATGGGTTTTAAGAGATCTCATGGGATAATGTATTAATTGTCTCCTTGTTTAGCCATTCTAATGACTCCCTCAACCATTCTTTTTGAATTGCAGACAGTAGGATGTAGGAAGACAACATTCAATAAGATCAGATGGTTATGATACATGGTCATGTACATAATTGAGCCAATCATTTTCATGTGGGCATATCATTCATTACAAGGATGATTAAGATTAATTACTTGCTTTAATTAATTTGTTGGTTTTATTGTAAACTTTTATACTACTACTAGGTACTAAATATATATCTAAATAATTAATAAAGAATGATTATGTTTTTATTAAGAAATATTCTAATATATATTTTTATATAGAAGTAAAACTATCAAAACCCTTTTAGGCGTTAATATTTTATGTTTGATATAAATTAAATAACAACTTGGAGGATAGCTCCAGAAATGGCACTAACCATAGTACATTGTAATTGAGGAGTTAACTAATCTTCATTAAGCTTCGTATTAGTAGCTTAATTAATTATTATATATTAGAGATTTTTTTATTAGTCAATGCTTAGCTTAATCTAATTTAACATAAGATATCTGATCTTTTATGCCATTCCCGAAATATTCATGCATTAGCTGTAATGTCCAACATTGGATAGACCATAACATTAAAAAATAGTATAAAAGAGAGCCATATCTCTAGTTTGGTGGCATTTCTTCGAGACAAACCAAACAAGACCCACGTTCATTTATGCAGCAAGCCAACAAGATTGTGTATATAATTTTTAGAAAATTTATTCAAATTCTGATCAGAAAGAGACAAATCCATTTCACCAACCGAACCCAGAATTCCCTGTAGGCTGTAGTAGCTACCCAGAAACACAGTGCTGCATCTTGTATGGGTTGCGTTTGGAGACACTTGGGTCCATCTCAGACCACCCTGAATTTAAGGTCCATTTGGTTCATGCTTGGAATTAAAATCCTTCAGAATCAGGATCAGAATGGTCAATTCTCCTCACCTGTTTGGTTCAGACTGGAATTAGAATCGGAATCAGAATTGGCTGGAATGAATTCTCATTCCCAAGGGAGGGGGAGGGAATGGCGATTCACTCAAATAGGGGACTGGCACTACAGCAAAAATGAGAATGGGAATATGGGATTCTGATTCCGCCCAACCAAACAATTAGAATCGGAATGGACCATTCTGATTCTGATTCCAGACCCCTATTCCTGCAAATCAAACGGGCCCTTAAGCCAATGGAGATAGCCTGGTTTGGCCCTGCCTAAGGAAAAACCAGGCCAGTTAGTAGGGGTGCTTTGCTAAATATATAGATCGTCTTGGAATTAAGCTGCCCATTCAATGGTATTCGAAAATCCAATTTTGAATTCAAGATTCGGCATAATCAAACTGAATTTGAATATGATCTGATTCAATTTGGTAAATATTCGAATTCGATCGATTGTTTAATTATTATATATAATATTTAAATATTTTATATAATAATTAAATTATATAAATAATTAATATTTATATACTTTACATAAACAAAATGTTTATTCATTACCTAAAATAAATAATTGATCGAATTCGAATCGAATATCCAAATATTTAATCGAATTTAAATTCAAACATTGATTTTCTGATATCTATTGAATATCGAATAGAATTCGAATATTACCTAATTCAATTCGAATTTGATTCATTTACACCCAAACTGCGTGCCTATTAAACTGGATTATTGGGATTTAGGATTTGGGACTAAGACTCAGTTTGAAAGGAACACAAATACAAGCATATACATATAAAATATGTATAAAATATAGGGTTTTGTACTCTACAAATTTGCAGGCAGGTTCGGGGTAGAATAGAGTAGAGTAAAGAATTATCATCATCGAGCCTCAATTACCGACCAGGCCAGGTTGTTTCGACAGGACCAAGCAACCCACCCATGACCCATCATAGAATATTGCATATCAAATCTATTGATGAAACAAAATAATTAATTAATTAATAAAAAAATGAAGAAGCGCCGATTGTTAAGCCAGAAACATGTTATTTTGCACCACCAACCCACAGCCGGATCTAAGTCGGAGCAGGTCGCTTCAGCCTTCAGTCGTTAAGGTAATTGTTAATCAAGCGTCCACTATTAATTTTCTGTCTTCTGGTCTCTATTTACATCGATCTCGGGATTCAACAAATTAAAAAGGTTCCCTTTGTCTGATGATGATGGCAATGGGGAGGATTTGCCAACGTATTAAGCTCTTAAACTTTTTTTTTTTTTCTTCTTCTTAAAGAGATTGGTCTTTTCTCAAAATTCTGTAGGAAAACACAGACAACGTGGGAAGAAAAGAAGATGATGCGAAACGGAGAGTGTATGTGGACATGTCATTAGGAGTCTAAAATTCCAATTGAATAGAAAACACCACCCTTAAAAGGAGACATCTACGTGGGTCAAGAGACTAATCACACACACACACGTATCGTTGAAATCGTACAATTGATCTGTACCCTTATTTTGCTATATTCTATACTATTCAAAAATGGGTAGAGAGAGAGAGAGGAGTCAAGGCTGGTGAGGTGTTGGGTTGGGTTGGGTGCAAAAGCTACCCAACAAGATAATTGGACGAAACCATGGAACCCACAGGTCCACAGCCGTATGAACCACGTAACTTGGTGAGGTCTTTTTTAGCTAAAGGTGCTGCAGAATTCTGAATTTTACTGCAACTTTATACAATTCAAAATAATAAATACCCCCAGCTGAACAGTCATTCTCCCTATAAATAATAACCTACTAATCTAATTAAACACATGAAAATTTTAGTATTAATTCGATCGATCGGTTCATGGTTGTTTGGACCCATGTTTGCCATGTGAGAGAGGTCCTCTGCTGTAATACATGACAGAGATGGAAAGTAAGCAGATGGATCTGATGATGAAATTTTTATTCTATGCTTTCCCACGTTGACAATGCATGTCAAATGTCGCATACAGTAAAATCAAAAACAAAACCTTGCCTTCAGCTTGGAGAACCATTGAACCCTGTATGTTTTGCTGGTAATAGATCCCTTGAAATGAAAATGAAAGACATTTTGAGCTTAGAGAGGAGAGTGTGACTGGGGGAGGGAGAGACTAGGCTGGTAATAATTAATTAATAAGCACCCTCTAATTCTAATATGTTTATAAACAAGAAACCTTGTAATTTGAGTTACATTCTCAGCTCACCAACATGCATGATAGCCAATTCATTGGGATAATTTACCAATTGCGTCACTTGGGTTCCCCCCCCCCCCCCCCCCCCCGTCTCTCTCTCTCTATTAGCTATTTCCTTCATATTATCTACATCCTCTAGTACTAGGGTGTTTGTTTTTTTTTGGATTTTGGGAGAGGGAAATGTTGGTCAATAAGATTTTGGTTTCCATTGACCAAGAATCTCATGTTCATTTTTCAGATTTAAGTGGGAAACAGGGAAAGTTTATTTTTCTAGGTATTGCTTACCCGGGTAAGTGATACCCATCTCCTAAGGGGTCCGGATGTAGTAGGCACGTTAGGTAAGCACAATGAGTGAGCATGTAATAGCTGTGTGACACATGTTCCAGTTAATGTGCCTTTCATCCAAACGTTTTTCTTCCGTTAGACAGAAATTATCTATTATTTTATTATTTTTGTTAAAATAATTAAAAAGAAAAACAATGAAAAAGAAAAACCTAAATGTGTTGGGAGTTGGGACTCATTTACATTTTCTTTTTTCACTGTTTTTTATTTTTAATTATTTTGACAAAGATAATAAAATAATAGATAATTTATTTCTAACAGAACAAAAACATTTGAATGAAAAGCACATTAACTAGGACATGTGTCACACAGCTATTAGCTGCTTACCTAAGTGCCTATTACATCCGAACCCTCTCCTAAGTGGGTAAATAACTTTTCCACCAAGAGAAAGTTTCCAACACTTGAATGAGACAAAAATGTCCCTTTTAATTATAGATTTTTATGAATAAAATGGTAATTACCTTATTTACCTAGAAAATAAAAGAACATGGGTAAATAAAAGCGATGAACCCTAGATATGAAGATATTTGCTGTAGAACACTATGACCAAAGATGCATTTCGAGAAATAAAACTATATATTGCTTCCAAAAACCATCAATTTCCTATTATTTATTATATATATTCTTGCCTTCCGAAAGAACTGGTTCATGCACGTAAGGGATAATAGCTCTGAAGTCTGAACAAAAGAGTATATATAGTGCCAAAATCTCTGAAGGGCATAGTACAATATAACTCTATGCAAATGTAGGGCTTCCGGCTGTTGAGGACTGCTTGATGTCCATGTCAAACCCATACTCCATTGCAGACCTCTTCTGCCTCCAGAACTTATTGGAGCATGTATGGAAGGGCAGTGATATAGATAATTACATGCATATATGGTCCACTTCTTAGATCTCAAACCATGGTCTCATTGCAGAAACTGTGGGTCGAGGGTGGTTCTTCCCACTGCATCGTCCAAGCAATACAGCCTTCCAGTTGGGAAGCTGGAAAATTCCTCCATGCTCTGTACAGCTGAGTTGGGAAAAATGTCAAATCCTCTGTCAGTCTGTTAGCTTCTTCCTATAATTCCATACATGAACTTGGTGCAAAAACCTTCCTATATGGTCACTTTCTACTGGAATGTAGGTGCATAATTCCTCATATATAGAGATAGAGGGAGAGGAGACCTAGAGTGTGCTTTATGTCGTATGCACATACACTTGAATTCAATGAACAATAGGGAGAGCTAGAGGATAGGCTGTGTAAGGTCCACAAAGAATACCTAAATTAACCTACCTAGTTCTTTATCATTCCCTTTAAAGTCATGCATTTATTAATAATGTTCAAGTTGATCTTTTTTTTCTTTTAATAAGACTTTAGCCTTGTAGATGGTGTAGATCTAGATTATCTTTGGTGGGTCCTGATATTATAAATTAGTAACACGTGGCAAGTGGGGCTCAGACTACAACCAAACCCCAGACATTCCCATGAATTCATGTTGACTGTGGGAATAAAAACTTCAAGTTTCTTATATTGGTGAATGAGGGTTTCAGTGCAAGTTGTTGGAATAAGTTAGAAAACCATTGTTTTGTGGGAAATAGGGACTGAACTGACCTTGGAGAGCGAGGCATATATCATCATGAGGAGTAGGTACGTAGCATGTGATGATGCAAAGTTCTCCATCTAAATCAGTGCCACACAAAGCTTACAAATTCCAACTCAACAACCCTTTAAACGTAGTAATCAATGCAATTTCATTTGCCATGGTGCAAAAATATGGGAGTATAGTATATATAAATGATTTGAGTGGGAAGCTCTGATTTGTTCTCATTTCAATTTTTACCCCTTTCCTTTTGTATTTGGTGATAACGCCCAAATCCCTCATAGGGGCCATTTTGAGTGTCAGCACCACCTCTTATTTGATTTTCAACTTTTACTTTATTTTACTTGCATGTAACTTAGATAAAACCCAAACAAAATAGGATAAAAAATGAAAAAAAAAATGAACCAAAATTTGCATTATTCTCATTACAAGTGGAATTGCATTGCAAACAAACAGGGAGAGAAATGCATACAAGTAACTAAAATGATGAAGAATCACCAAAAAAACATTAAAATGGTGAGGACCTAGTTTTGTCAAATACTATTAGCTAGAAAACCACAGCTAGGCCTAGGGCCATATTTTCATATGTAGTTCACTGCATGAAAGCTACCTTAGCTTCTATATTATAAGGTGGCAATATTGCTAGCAATATGACTATCTATATGAAATGGGTTCGATGGGGTTAGTCTCATCAGCAGGTCTGTAATCACCAACCAGAAGTTGACCAACATTTAAGGCATGCAGGTCCACTAGGTAATTAAACCAATTGATGCTGCTCTTGGACCAGCCAAACTCTGACGACAAAACAAAGAGAATGTGGATAGTTTTCGGGTCGAATAGGACAGAAAATGATGGAAAAGAGTGAATATATATGGACAAGTTATCGGTCCAAAGTTCTCATTGCATGGAAAATAAAACCGAACAGCAAGCATGTGGGCATGGCCCAATACACTCGACTGAAATTGATTTGTGTTATACAAGTAGCAAAGTTTCTACTATCACCAGAAAAAAACAGAGTGAAAAAGAAATGTAGTGTGTCTTCTCTTTGTACCTGTTAATGGTAGCAATGAAGAGTTTGGTTTGAAATTGTCGGACACAGTAATTATTAGGTCTCAGTATGAGCTATCGAAGGAACTACTTAGGCTGCGTTTTGAAATGATGCAAATGGAGTGTAAATCCATTACATTTATGCATTTATAAATGACAGAAAATATATTTTTTAATACATATTTACATTGATAATAAGATGTAAAAGTATATATAAAAGAAGTAAATTTGCAATCAAGTAGGTTTTTAATAAAAATAAATAAATAAATTTGCTTTATCAATAAAATAGGCTTTATTGATAAAAGTCTGTTTGGTAAGAAGGTAAATTTGTTACTGCAAAACTAACCCTACTTTGCAATTTATATGGACCATTTTACACTCTACATATTTGCATTCACATTTATTTGCATCATTTCCAAACACAGTGGAAATGACAGCTGGGACTGCATAATCCCAGCAGGCCCACCAGTGAACATTCCTAAAGCTGGACCTAGCCCAGCCTATAAGCTTTCAAGTTTAAGTGTAAGTGTTGTGTCCAGGCTTGGTTTGACCAGACCTGTGTGGCAATAGGTTATATACCCCTTAATTAGGGGGTGTTCATCAAAAACCGAAAACAAAAAAAAAAAAAAAAAAACTGAATTGAATCAATGAAATCAAACCAAAAATTCTGGCTAACCAAATTAGCCGATTCGATTTCAGACTCTGGTTAATCAATATGAAAATCGGTAGTTAACCGAAACCGGCCAGTGTATGCATATATTTATATATATATTTATTTATTTATGATATATTATAAATATCAAAAAACCGGAAAACCAAAGAATAGAACCAATCAACTGATCAACCAATTGGTTTCAATTCGGTTTCAGTTCACAATTTTCCAAAAAAAAAAAAGCAATGGTACTGGTTCAATTTGAAAAATTGGCCCACGGTTTGGTTAACTAAACCGTGACCACACCTTCACTTAATGCAGATGCTAAGGTTGGCCTAACTAGCTCGTGGTCACCACTAAGTTTCAAAGTATTAGAAACAAAAGAAAGATTAGAAAGGTAATATGTAGGGATGCTCATCAAAAATTGAAGGTACCGATTCGGTTTCGGATAACTAATATAAAAAACCGATGATTAACTTTATTGATAATATATTATAAATTCAAAAAAAAATAAAAAAACCAATTAACTTTTGTTCAATTTTCCAAAAACCAAAAGATCAGTTTGATTTATAAAAAAAAGATGCCCATAAATTTATTAACCGAATTATGAGCACCCCTAGTAACATGTTTTGTATATTCATAGATATGATAGAAAATTTAGAATAGGCATGGATACATTAAAACTCAAATAAGTTCCAAAATTTACATCGATCGTTAAATTATATCATAAGTGACTTTAAATGGTAAGGATGCATATAAACATCAAAAACGCATATTCTAATAGTTTCTGTGAACCATCAGTTCTTTGGTTCATAAAATTAGAGAGGTTTGGTCATGAAAGAAACCCCAGTAGCCACCAACCATGATTGATCAAGTTCTTTCTTCCCGGCGGTGGGGGAAATCATCCTTTTACTATTCTTTTCATTTCATCACATCTAAAGTGCGTTTGAAATGGGTTAGATGCAAGTTCAGACATTAAATATAAACATGTAATCAAATGCCACCTTAATGAACTGATTTAACGAGGGCTAATATATCTAAATTTGAAAAGCCACAAAAGTAGAAATGTATCAGCTGGTACATTTGTTGCATCAGTCCATACGATGGCATTGACCAATACGATGAAAACAGATGTGTAGTGTTAGATCAAGTTGGTGGAGAGTTGGAATATATTTCATTGGCAGAAGACTTCAATGAATCTGGATCACCTACCAACAAAACACGTTTCAACCCTCTACAATATAATCTTACACTGCACACCTCATGCATGGCTGGCCCCACTTTTGCAAGTCCTAGTCTTGCGATGAAATGTCCCGTGTTAAATCAAGTTAGTAGAGGGTTGTAACTAAGGTTCTATATATTGATATGGGTATCAATGTATCGGCCTATGTCGGTGCTTTTTTTTATGTTTTACTTATTTTTTTCGAAATTGATTCAGAGTGACCGGTTTAAGGCCCAACTACCCTTTGAACTAGTGGCTGACCTGACACAACCCTTGTAGGGGCATATCGGAAAGCCACCGGCACAATATGTATCGGCCAATATGGGCCGATACATGTTGATACTTTGAACCTTGATTGTAACGCATTTAGTTGGTAGAAGATTTTAACCCCATGCCAGCCACTACTTATATATCAATACTTAAACCCAGTTGGAGTTGGGGCAGGTCCGCACTTAGGTTGCAATTGCAAAAACATTAAAATTTAATAGCATATCTTGCCATTATTTCGCAGTTGGCGGTTTATGCATCTCTTAAATTTAATTTTAGTGAAGTAAATTAAATCATATTTATATTGTGTGAAGTTTTCCCTTCATTAAATTTTTAATGAAGTATATTAAAGATAGTCACTCACACATTTTGTTTTGTGGCAAAGATCATATAGTGAAAGTAAAATTACTAAATTATTCATTCAAAATTCCAAAAACTAGCTTTGAAAAATATCAAAATTGTAAGAATAAGAGAAAACTCCCGATTAGTACCTTGTACTTTGGGTCTAGTGCCATTTTGGTCTTCGAACTTTAAAATGTAATAATTCAGTACCTAAACTTTTAAAACATGACAATCCAATACTTGCCATTAACTAGTTGTTAACCCGTTATAGAATTGTCACATTTTAAAATTTAGGAGACTAAAGTATAATCCGTTCTCTAAGTATTGTTGAACGGATTATGAATTCAAGGCCTATCATATTTAATCCCACTATTTTATAAAGTATAATATATATACATGAACTGATAATTGTGAAAGCGTTCTCAAAATTTGAAAGAAACTCGAGAGACAAAGTACCACTGCCCCTAAACACGGGATGTCTATCTGTAATTTGCCCTATAAAATATAATTTTGTAATGCGTATAATTTATATAGCTATAAAATGAATATCCATAATCCAGTCCGGGCCTACAATTGGGGTTAAGGTTGGGAATGGGAGAAGATGTCAAGCTCAGTAGTACTATGGTTAGACCAAACATGGGCCAGCATAATGTCCCTATGTTAAACCCGCCTCGAGCCCAACCAAGCAATCTATCATCCACAAGAGGATAGTCAAGTAGAACCGTAGAGGTGGCCATTTTGTGGGCCATTTGTGCTTTAATAGGCCATGCTGTGCCGGCACATGGGCCTAGGTGGGCTATGCCCGCCTGACCCGGAACCTTCCAAAGGTGAGGCCCGGCACAGCCTATAGCACGAGCCTAGGCAGGCCCATGCCAGGCCAGACTGTAAAAGGCATGATTTAAAAAAAAAATAAAAGAAAATTACAAAATAAACAAGAAACTGAAAAAAAAAATCAAATATATATGCACAGTGCCGTACTAGGCCCGGGCTGTGCCAGCACGGCCAAAAAAAATAACAATAATGTCTAGACCCAGGCAATAAATATGCGTGTATTTATGATAGATGGACAACCTATCAAAAACCAGGTATATAATGTTGTGGAGAGTTTGTTGCGTGCATAGAGTTAAGAGCGAGAGGGGAAACGTAAATCTCCTTCCATAAATTTCAAGACTGATATATTCCTGACTGAGATAATGTCAGAATTGAATCCAATCCACAATGTGTCTTGTAATCAGGTAGAGCGGGAACTTTTTTATTTGATGATCATTTGATCATGTTGGGCCGGATTAGAGCCCAATATGGCTATTTTCCTTTTATTTTACAAAGCACAAATATGTATTTTTTTTTTTCTCTTCTGATTCAGGGTCCATTTGATTCACGGGAACAGGGATCTAGAATTGGAATCAGCCGTTTGATAAGGTGAAAAGGATTCAAATTCCCATTTTAGGCTGAGCATTCGAGGTAATGGCCATTCCATTCTAGTTACCCCCTTGGAAATGAGAATCTCACTCTACCCCCCGAACCCAATTTTTCTTTACTAAGCGGCCAGTGCCAACCAACCCTCCATTTCTGTCAGTGCCCCCCCTCCAACGGCTAAAGGTCAAACTGACAACCGGCTTCTTCCAGTCCCAGCTTTCGGATGAACCAAACAACGATTTGTTGGTTAGATTTCAAAGCTTCCAAGTGACCTATCATATAGCATGACCATGCATGAGTTATATTGACCACCTGGAAAGGATCAAAAGCAACTCTATTTAAAGCCTCCTTACAACAATAACCACAGAAGCAGTGAACGCTTGACAAATATGGAGATAAGATAACACCACCATCACCGGTATTCACAAGCTTCCGCCAAGAACCAGTTATGAGCATCCACAAGTTGAGTCAAATTAACAACTCTTTGGTTAATTCCACCCAAGGAGAAAGGGAGACACCTCTATAAGAATGGTTGACGTCTCTGGTTCATCTTGCTTAACGTACCCCCTGACCTAGACTGGGGTCCTGATCGCAACCCAAGTTGTGTTGAGGTTTGGCTCAGTTTGAGCTTGGGCACATCAAAATGGATCTTAAGATCGAATTGGGCCGGGCTGACAAGATCCAGGTCCTAAAATTGAGACAAGGTTGCCCTTGAACCAAACCCAACTCATCAAACTGCTCAGATTGTGAATTTTGAGATGGAAGAATTTGGACCGTGTTTAATTTATATAGAAATAAGAGAACCGAAAGTTGGGAAGAAGCAGTGAAGGAAAATTAAGAAGTCTAAAAGCTTCCCTTCAACTTTCTCTGATATTTTCTATCAAACCAAACATAGCGTTGAGGAAAGAATAACAGATATCCCAGAGCAGGGGTACACCAAGCCAATGGAAATGGAACATTGCGAGTCTGCAGACAAGCTTTTCCTTTACAGTGTCTGTGCTGTGATTTCAAATAGACTTAGCAACTAGAATCACTAAACATATATAAATCATTCTTAACGACAGAAAACCGAGACATACTCCTAGACCCAGAGAATATACACTCCAGCAGCACCTAGTATCTATCCAAGGACAAATTCGTGGTGGGTGTACTGAAGGGTATAAGAGGAACTCACTCAACTCACAATGTACCGACTCAATCTATATTAATCCTAGTAGTTTCTTTGCTTCTCCCCTTGGAGCCTCCTTGCCTGACTCCACCCCATCCCATTCTCTCAGGAATCTGTCGTTGCTCTGTGGAAGGTAGAGCCCAGCCGCCCTTCTTTGCTTGACTATCCTGTCCACTGCTGCCAGCACCTAAATTATCATTATAAATGAATGAACAGGGAAACAATAAGTATCACAATACATTTAAGTTTTCAATCATGTGTTGTGACACAGTAATCAGTGATGCCAAAATTAATTACAAGAGAGTAGGGCTGTTCACAAATAAATCCAAACCGACCAACCCGAGTTGGTCGGTTTTTCTTCACTACCGGTCGGTTTTGAGTTGCAAAGATGAACAAACCGATAATTCAGTTTGATTTTGGTTTTCACCGAACCGAACTGAAACGAGTTATGTGAAAAAATATCTGTTAAATATAGATATTTTAGTTTTAAATAATAAATATATATCTGAAAAAATATGCATTCTGAAATATATCAGATATATATTTCCAAAATATATATTTCTAAAAATTAGAAAATATATATTTCAATATATTTGTATATATGTTTTGGTTTTAAATATATATTTCCAGAAAATATATTCTGAAATATTATATATAATATTAGCACTTTGACTTCATGTGCATTGTGCAAGCTTGGAGTTGGTTGAAACCCAAACCGACCAGGTCGGGTTTACTTAATAGAGGGCCGGTTTCGGTTTGATCTATAGGTAACCCAACCAGGTCGGATCAGTTGAAAATACACTAGTAAACCGACCCATGAACAGCCCTACAAGAGATAGAGAGAGAGTCAGAGAGAGAACTCCATGGCATAGAAATACCCCCCCCCAATAATGCTAGTAACAAAAGCAACATCTTAATTTATGAAACATGGTGCCGTGTTTCATCCCAGCCTATTACCTAAAATTGACCAACAGAGCACAGCATCCAGACAAGCGAAAAGACTGTACTTACCCATATTCCCATTCAGATTAAACCTTTCATCCCAGCCAGGTAAGTGCTTTCTAGCATTCCCCTTCCAAGCTTCTTCGAAACGAGCAAGTTCATCTGATGAAACACATGTAAGAGCAAAGGCTAACCCTGCTTAAACAATATAACACCATCGATGCTCAAAGATCAATGACATACCTTCGTTCATATTGTGCAAGGTCTGCATGGTGCCCACCCTGCCATCAGAATTAAGCTTTCTTGTAATTGAATGGCCCTACAAAAGCAATCAAATCATCAATACAATGACGATGACCCCACAACACAAAGATTAACTTATTCTAAAATCAATTAGTGCTAAACAGCCCTACATGGATTCTCCTCGGTATATGAAGCTTATGTGTTGGGCATATATCAGCTTCCAAGTTTTCAAGAATGGATTCTTGTACACGATGCACTTTTTATATATACCATTATAAACTTGTATGATAGTTGGTAACGCATTACCTAGGCAACAAGGCAACCTTGGTTGGGCATCTTGCCTGATGCCATGGCTTATTAAAAAAATTAAAAAAATATATATCTAGTTGACCAGGCATCTGCCTGGGCAACAAAAATCACAAGGCAGGCACCTTGTAATATCATTACTATGGTGACATGAGTACTAAGACATCCTATCACTTTTAAAAGCGTTAATACATCCTATATCATATAGTGTATTAATTATGTGGCTCTATTGGAGAGTTCCCTCGCCGGTTGTAGCAGAGACTTGGAATCAAATCCTGCTGTCACCAGCAGGGTTGGTGAGGAGGATGGGCTACCCCTCATTGTGTAGCCCCATGAATAAAAAAAAAGGAAATTTAGAATCAAGTCCACTTCAGGGATTTTTATTAGGTTTCTGGGTTTTATTTACCAACTCCACCTACAATTCACTAGAATCACTACCCCCCTTGAATCATTCCCCAACCTGTTACTATTCCAACTGTACTAAGAGTATGAGTGGACTGAACAATAAAACCCCAAATAATGCCTATTGTAAAATACAGAATAATTTTAATTAACTCCCCTACAGTGAAAGAAGGATATAAACAAACCTAAAAAATGGAAGCAATCATAGAAAAAGGAACTGATGGAAGAAAAATAACCGCATCTTAGTCTACTATTACATAATATCACACATCTGTCCATGTGTCTAAGAGTAAGAACTGAGTGAATAAAATGCATCTTCCTTTCAGTGGTATTTTCGTCATTTTTCAGACAACTATAGGATACAAAAGATAAAGAAAAGACCAACAGGAAGTATATTACCATTAAAGCAAAAGAGATACAAGGGTCTTAAAAAGAGAAAGGAAGAAAGAAGGATGAAAAGTTTTCCTCCTTGTTAGAAGTCTCTGACACGCGTTATTCTTCCCTTTTTTGTTACTATTTTCTGTTAACATTTTTTATTACTATGAAATCATTGCCTTCTTTAGTTGTGAATTATTTTTTGACACGTAATTGTTTTATTAAATGCTCATAATGTTAATGTGTATGAAATATAAAAGTTTGTTAATTAATTGATTTCAAATGCTACCATCTTTTAGATATGTTAATTTGCAATGATTTTAGAGGAAAATTAATTTGTCATTGATGTGTCAACTAGTCAACCAAATAGTAAATTGGGGGTCATATCAAATGCTTCACTAGCTAGTTGTTCTATGCCTCATTATGTGGTTGATTGGAACAACTAAGCATCAACTTGGCCAATTAATGGACACTTGGTTAGTAACTAGTCAATCCATGCACCATAAAGCAATTCAATGTTTTGAAACACAGATGTGTGATGCGAGGCATTCCACTACCTGGAGACATGAGGCATAAGCCCCCTAAACACAAAGAGGCATAAGCCTGGGGAAGAGTAAGCCCCCTGAAGATAAGGAGGCATAAGCTTGGGGAAGCTTAAGCCCCATGAACATAAGGAGACATAAGCCTCGCCTCCTTTAAGAGGAGAGGGATGAGGAGGAAAAAGGAGAAGGGGGAGGAAGAAGAAGAGGAAGGGGATTTTCAACTCTTTCCTACCCTTTCACTTCCCTTTTCTTCTCTTTTTTTCTTTTCCTTTTCCTTTCCTTTCTTTTTCTTCTGTCTTTATACTTGAGGCATGTGTGTGCATGAGGCATACGCCTCAGAGGCATCAACACCACTGGCATACACCTCAGAGCATTTTGGGGGCACCTCACCTAGAGACACACCACCTGGCATTTGTCTCCCACGCCTTCTACACTGAAGTAACTTTCAAATTTTATTTATTTTTATTTGTAATTACTTAAAATAATAATATGTGATTTTAATTTGATGCGTTGTCCAGTTGCATTAAGCAATTAAGATGGCATATCACTGGTTGATGGATATAAATAAAAACAAGGTACATAAAAAACAAAGACAATTGAACTTTTTATTAAGTTTTCTTCCAACTACGAGTGTGCTGGCATATGTTGGCACAAAGGGACCAACTAAGTAGTTAAGTTTGCAGGATTTCCCTGAAAAAGAAGATTATAACTCCCTATCCAGCCTTTCAATATGTTCCAAACAAATATTGCAAACTAAATTTCTATTTATTGCCTTTTTCTTGGTACTAACATATTACATATACTTGATGTGCATTATCTTAGATATGAGATATGCCTTGTTTGAGAGTGCTTATTCAAATAAGCGCCTTACCATGTTTGGTGAAAAGTGCTTTTTCAAATGGGGATAGTATACCTGTATATGTATTTTAAAAATTATGTGTTGGGACAAGACAGGCCAAAAAGCAAATAAGAGCTTTAAAAATAAACACCTTTTTGGGTGCTTATTAAAAACAGGCTTATTTCCATGAATAGGCACTTATTGGGGCTTTTTTCCCAAATGCATGTAAGTGTTTATTGGTGTGGTCCCGACCTAAAATAAGTTTATATTCAAATAAGTGCTTAAAAAAGCACTCTCACAGGGGCATAGAGTCAATATCGAAAATTCATTTTTATTACAACTAGGCACCAACTAGTGTTATTGGCAATGAACAGACATGAGAATAAAAATTAGAATAATGTCAGGAGTTTGACTCAACAAGAAAAAACATTGGCAATGAACAGACATGAGAATAAAAATTAGAATAATGTCAGGAGTTTGACTCAACAAGAAAAAACAAGGTCTTGAATACAATGGATAAGCCATTAAAGTGCTCCATATTTATCAAATTCTAACATTACATAACTAAAACAGGTCAAGAACTTTATTCTTGTTACTTAACAATGGTTTCTAGAAGAAAAAAAAAACGGAATTCATTTTTTATAAAAGAAAGATGTTATGAAGAAGTGTCCATCAAGGTAGATATCTGATAGGCATCGGGTAAAGAACTCAATACAGTTAGATCCAAGCAAACAATTCATAGGGGTAGAACAAGGAATATGGAGTATCTTATCAGCTTATACTTTTCTATAGACAATTGATTCTTCCCTTTTACATCTTGCCAAGTCAGACAATGCAACATGCATTACATTCTGATTCCTATGTTCGCATCCATGCAATATTACTTAATTTCCAATTTACAGGCCTCCTAGGCATAACTAGAAATATACTACCTTCCTAGGCATAATGAGAACTCCAATGGTCCAACCAACGGTGAGCAAACAAATCAAGATGTTGAGTTAGAGGACCTCCAAATGATACCTTATCATGAAGTCCCCTCGAAACCCTGTGTGTGGCTCGACCAGTAGTTGTATCAGCTTCTTTGTTCTCTTCTACAGTCACCTGATCAGCAAAAGAGAGGTTTTAGTTTAAAGAGACCCATATCATCCAAACTGTCAACCAAACAGATGTACATACCCCACCACTGCCAGTCCTTCTGGTTGTAGACGAAGTATAATATGCCCCATTGGCACCTCCATAAGTAACAGTGGAACTCTGAAAACTATAACTACGAGCCTGGGGATGTGCTCTATCTGCCCTGTTATAGTCATTCCAATACTGAATCTGCTTGCTCTTCCTCTCTGAAAGATAAAACACAATAAATCTCTACTTCAACAGTATATATAATAGCAACTACAAGAATATGAAGAATACAATATAATAGCAACTACAAAAGTGTGTATGTGTATATATATATATAGCAATTACAGCAAGGACTTAACCTTGAGTTTCATCATCTGGATCTTCAACATACGGTTCCTTTGACCTAGAATGCTTCCTAGGGTTTTCAGTCTTCTCTTTGGCGTTGGCTCCTCCTTGTTCTTCTTCGGCCTCATCTTCAGATGTTATCTCTTTGATAATAGGCCCCTTTGGTTTACTGGATTGTGGAGCTTGATGCTCCAGGAATCCAGCTGGATGCATATCTGAGTCTCCAAAAAACCTTGAACTTGACCCAAACATGTTCGGTCCCATCATACTAGATTCAAACATGCTTTGGAATGGACTAGCGAAGAAAGGTTCATCGAAAGGGTCCCTTCCCCCAAAAAAACTAGAGACTAGACTTCTGTGGCTACCAAAGCCCCCAAAACCACCAAATTCAGCAAAAGGATCGCCAAAACCGAAGAAATCACCTCTACCTCTCTGCATTTTTTTTCTACGTACGTATTCCCTGAGAAATAAAGAAGAAAACCAAGAGTACGTTAAAAGAAAATAGAATCAAAATAACACTAGGTCTCAACACATACCTTCAATTTAACGTCTTTCACCAAGAATAGTAACCCTACGTAGGAAAAAAAAAAAGAAAAAAAAAACAACCGAAAATTCCTCTTCGATTAATCTGAACAAATAAAAATCTGAATAAAGATTTTCCTCAAAAGAAAAGAAAAAACAAAAAAGTCGTGTTGCGCCATAGAATTCAACAGCGACCCCGAAAGGAAACGATCATCTCAAATTAAGTCTGCTTTCTATAAAATTGATTAACCGACAAACTATAGTATCAAAAGACAAAGAAAAATAGAATCACCGCCAACTTATATTCAAAGCGATTCTAATCAAGAAAGCACCATAACACCCTTTTAAACCGAAATCAAATTGATCAGAAATAAAATTGGGCATTAAAGCAACTATATCGGGAAAAAAAGAAACAAAACCTAACACTAACAGATACCAAAGAAAGCAGAAAAGGAAACTAATTATTTCGAAAAATACAAACCGTACTAACGACGGAGGGGAAGATAGAGAGCATACCTTCTAACTGCGAATTTACAAAGCCAGAGAAAATGAAAGAAGATGAAGAAACCCTAAACCGTGGTGAGAGAAGGCAAGTTTTCTTCTTCTTTTGGCAAAATGGAAAGGGGCCTATTATTTGTTTGTTGCCTCAAGCTCCAGGGAAAAGAAAACTTGTTAAAAGTGAATCAGATCGTAATTTCGCGAACCGCCGAGATGGATAGATCGGAACTGTTGTGAGATTATGAGATTATCGAACATTCTAGTTGCACACGTATTATCGGAAAGATCTGGGAACTATTGACACGTGTGAATACTTTGATTATTATAATCTATTGTATAGAAATTTTCTCTCTTTTTTTAATTTTTTTATGTGATTTTTAAAACAATTAATGAGATGCTCTCCATTCTCATACAAAATTACTAAAAATCTTTCTCTCCTAAATAATCTAAATAACCACATCTAAATTTTCTCTTAAATTACCTCCCTCACTATCCCTCACATTCTCCTATATTATCTCTAATTCTCATTTATCTCTTAAATTATCTCTAATTTAGTAGAGAGTTTCTCTCCTAAATTATCTCTAATTTTTAATTATCCTCTCTCCCACTTTTTATCTATATCTATCTAAAGAAAGCTTGAATTAAAAAATTTAAAAATTATTTAAATATTCTAATTAATTATAATAGTTTTAACAATATTCATATTATTAAAATTATTACAAAATTCATCAAAAAATTATATACCAACAATATAAAATATATAATAATAGCACAAATTATAATTTTATGGAATATTAAATTCAATAAATTACTAATATTTTCATACTTAAATAATTATAATATTTAAATAACTAAATAATTTTGTAAATAACTAATTTCACTTATATCAATTAATAATTCTAGAAAATAACCTTCAAAAAGTTTAATATTTATTAATAATAATTAATAGTTAATGTTTTCAATTAATAATAACTTTTAAAATCTTAATCTATATTTATTATACATTTATATATACTAAATTAATAGTTATTGTTTTTAGTAATTATTTATTTTTTTGTGATAAATATATTTTCAATAATTATGTACAAATCTATTTTTGTTTTGTTATTTAACAAAAAAAATTCAATAATTATTGGAGATTAAAATACTGTTTTTTAACTTTTTAAATTTAATTTATTGTACTTATTGTATTTATTTTATTTTTGTTATAATTTATTGATGACTATTTATTAGAGATTAAACTATTATTTGAGATCACACTATTTATTGACTATTTTAATATATATTTTAGTATTTATTGTGTTTTTTGTAATTATTCAATTTATTGTATTTTCATTATCAATATATTTTTCATAATTGTGTATTTTCGTTATAAATTTTAATAATTATTGAAGATTAAATTATTGTTATTTATTAGATATTAAACTATTAATTTATTTGAAATTAGGAGTGTTCACGATGGTTTGATTCAATTGTAGTTTGTTTGGCCATCCAAATCGACTTAGTTAGATTGGGGAGTTGGTCAGACGAAACCAATTGACCATTAGTGAAAACTGTTAAACTCGAGTCATATCAAGTTGGGTCGATTTTCAATTTGGTTGGTTGGTTCAAAAGATTTAAACTTAAAAAATTAAATTTAAATTAAAAAATACAATGACATTATTAAAAAAATAATTTAAAAAATTAAATTTATGATATAAAATATTATAGACTAAGAAATATGGGAATTTTTTTCACTTTTCCATATTAAAAAATATATTTTAAATATAAAAATATTAATATATATCTATGGTCGAGTTGTTCGATTTACAAATTGCCAAAGCAAAATCAATTCAACCTAGTCGGGTTGGGAAATTGTTGAACAAAAGCCGACCCAAAAATATTAGAATACCGACCAACTCGGGTCGAGTTGGTTGGTTTCATTAGTTTTATGAACTCCCCTAGCTGAAATTAATTATTGTTATTTTTGTATTGTAAAAAAATGATTAAATGTAGTATATAAAATATAAATAATTATTAATTATTTAAAAATTTAACAATATAAAACAATCGTATACTTTTATGTGTTTTTATTATTTAGCTCAATGCTTTCAAACCACAATTGACCCAGATAGTCAAACCATTCAGCCCGAGAACTGTCGAGGCAACTAGTTCCGTTTTATCCCAAATCCGGTCCCTAGCCAAAAACCATTGAGTTGATTATCGACCTATTGAACTAAGCGGTCAAACTATTAATCTGTTCACGTTCAATGGTTTTTGGCCATTTTTTATTTTAATTATTTTTATTTTTCATTTGAACGAGTCATCCATTCAAATCGAACGATTGAACCATTAATATGGAAACCAGTGGCCAAAACGGTTCTATTTCCAGGTCAATTTTTAAAACATTGATTTAGCTTTCGCTTAACAAATCTCATACATTGCATGGGACCTGCTAGTAAACAAATACTAAAATGAGGTGGGCGGAGAACACATTGATCCGTAGAATGTCAGCATTTGATGCCATTATTTAGGTTCGGGATAAAAAAAGTGAAAAGTATTGAAAACATGGCATCCATCCATCCGCACATCGAGAATATCAAGTTTCAAAATGGGGACCTGCCAACGAAACACGACCCACACGCTACCACTATCATCAAACACTACGGGTCCAATTTTTATGGTGGGCTCCAATTTATAGTGAGATGTGTGGTGTTAGATAAAGTTGATAAGGTGTTGGAACTTATTTTATTGGTAGGTCTGTAGGTGATCCCAATTCAATACATTATCGAAATGTCGATTCATCAATTTCGCGGGAATGTTGCCCATTAACCGCCTGATTGTGGGCTAACGTGCCATGACTGGGCTGGGCTGGGTTGGGCTGGACTGGTGGCATCCAAACTCGATTCAACATGAGCCGCAAATGGATGCAACACTTTTTCAGGAGGAAGATTTAAGGGTTCATTTGGTTTACATTCAAATTGGAATTGGAATTTGAACTAACCTATTTTTGTTTTAAATTTTAGCTTATTCTATTTGATTACAGTACAAATGAAGTAAATCAAAACATGAAACAGAATAAAGTAAAATCCAAAACAAAATTAAGCAAGAATTTGCATTTTTTATATTTGCACTCCCATGCATTTGTACTAGTGCAACCAAACACAGCCTTAAAATCTGAGAGAATTTTGAAAGCATAGCCGAAACTATTCTTTTAACTTGACGAATGAGAATTAGATACGTGATCTTCCATGATATAGCATCTTTTCAAAGGAGGACATCAATCACTTCTTTATTATCATTATCCACTTCAAGTGTCATAATGCCTTCACCTTGATTGAAGTAAAGGCTCACTTTGGAAGGAATATAAATATAAATATGTAGAGTGCAAAACATTGTACTTTCTATTATTTTGTATGTATTTATATTGTACATATTTGTATTTGTATTCCTTCTAAGTTGAGCCAAAGTTGCAAACCATCTCTTAGAGTCATACTTTAGTAGTGTTTTCAAAACCAGACTGGATTGGAAAAACTAGGACCTGGTCACCAAACCAGTTCCGTTTCACTCCAAAACCATCTTTTGGCCAAAACCCATTGATTTGGTTGGTGAACCTCTAACCCGAGCAATTGAATTGTCAACCCAGACAATAGTTTTTGCCCATTTTTTGTTTTTTATTTTTCTCTTCTTTTTTTTTGTTTTTTTGTCAGAATGGGTTGTCCGATCGGACCAGGCTGTCAGCCCGTTCAACCTAGGAACCGGACCCCAAAACGGTTCCTTGTCCGATCCAATTTTAAAAACCTTGGCACAAGTGAAGATTGTTCACTATAGAAGTTGTGAAAACCAAAATAAAGGGCACTAACTTTATTTCTCACAACTTCACCTCCACCACTAAACTTGTTCATGGGCCGGTCAGGCTTTGCCTATGTATCAATAGAATACATTCAGGCTCGAGCCTAAGCCCGACTAGAAATTTGAAAACATATTTTTTTTCTTTTTTATTTAATAAAAAAATTGTTTTATTTATATTAAAAGCCCTCAAAACTAAAAAATAATAAAGGATCTCACTATTGCTTGAAAAAAGAAAAGAGAAACAAAGAAAAAATATTGTACATATATATTTTTATTAAATAAAATATAGTTTTTATTATATAATATATATTATCAAGTCAAACTCAATCTCGGGCCCAATGTTTTAGGCTCGAGCCCAAGCCCATAGGCCTAAAATAATGTCCAAGCCTGACTTAGAACGGGTCAGACAGGGATGACCCATCGGGATACTTAACCCATGAACAGGTCTATGCACCATAGACACTTGGGTCAAGGTTCAAAGCATCGATACCCTTCTGATATGCATGAAGATGCATATCGAGTTTTTTGGCTGTATCAAAAACCTTTTTTTTTTTACTTTCATATTTTCAAAGGGGTGCCAATAGACTCACTGGATTTTATTCCTCAAAACTTTTTTGATAAGAAGAATGCCGAATCAAGCTTAGGTTCATCAGCCATCTATTTATTTTCTAAATTAGAGTGGTAGATAGCACCATGGTTCAAAGTATCAAGGTAGAGGTGTATCGGTACTTTAAGTGATGTGTCATTTATTTTTTTTAGGTTTTTTCAAAATTCAGTTTTAAGTGTATATATACATAATTTAATAAAAAGGAGTTTCCAAAGAACACCTGTTTAGAGGTGCGTCGACCACCCAAAAATAAAACACAATACACCCGATATGGGACATATTGTATTGATACTTTGAACCTTGGATGGCACACCTTTACCCTCAAACCTTCGACTACATCTCTCCTTCCATATAATCCAAATGACAGTAGATAGCAAAATTTTATACAAATGATGTAGTTGAGAATCTCTTTTAGCAAGGCTCACTGGTTGAGAATGATAAACATGAACATCAATCATATCACTCCGGTGCTTCCAAATTTTATTATCCATGGCTCCATTATCAAACACATAATTTAGGTTCTCACCACTATGGCCTCCACAACAATGGCACTTAGATGCAAGTTGGATGCCTCTTTTTTTAATATAATATCATTAGGAAAGATGGCACCATAAAGGAATCTCCAAACAAGAATAGAAACTCAGTGGTAGGGTGTCAATTGGACTGGATTCGTTACAATCCAATCCGGTCTAATATGAGTCCATTACAAATGGACCAAGTCCAATTCAATGTCCGGACTGGCCAATTGTTCAAATTGATTTTAATTTAGATTTTGTTACAATCTAAACCTGGTCCATTAACACGTGTATTATTGTCGATATTGGTTCAATCTAACTCAATACAATATAAATCCATTATGGATGGACCAGGTCCCATTAAATCCAATAAATACTTTGGACCATTAAATCCAGACTTTTTGGCCAGTTTAATATGTCTTAATGGTCCATCCAAATTGATTTCGATTTGGATGGGGTCCAACCCAAAACCTATCCATTGAGACCCCCTACTTAATGAAGAGACCCAACTTCCATACATTTAGAAGCCAACCTCGTTATCATGAGCTCTTATAAGATTTTAGGAGAACTCACCATTAGGATTTGCATTCTAAATGAGTTTATCCTCTTCATCATGAATAGAAACATGAGAATCCCTAGCCATATCCATTATAAACCAAGGGAGAGGAGCTACCAAGTCAATACAAGAATTATTATCTGTAGTTAAGACTCAATTCAAAGAGATATCTCGAACATTAGTATCATCCATTTCAAATATATATAAGTGGACCATTGCCTGCAGAGCATTGTCTTTGAACTCTAACATATATTTCCAAAATTTAGAACTACTTGGATATATGAGAGAATAAGCAAAGGAGACATTATAATATACTAGTAAACATGTGCGTGCGTTTGCACGTGACAGCATCTCCAAGACAATACTATTTATAATTCATGGGCAGTTTTTGAACAATTATAAGTGGATAGTTTCTTAACTGTTATAAGTGGGCAGTTTTTGGAGGGAGAGTAAAAGACATATATGCCATTTTTTATGCCCGTTGTATGTTGCTTAGATAAGAGGTAAAAATGTCTAATGAAAAGTCTAGAAAATGGGGCTATTCGCTCTTTTATTAGTAGTATAAATTTAGAAAGCATGAATTCAGCCCGAATACTCCATCAGTGCTCTCGAGATGATCTTGTGTGGAGGGCTTCAGGCCTCTCCTTATTTATAGAGGGAGAGGTGTGATCATAATAGGGAACAAAGAAACGACATGAAGAAACTTTCCTATCCCAGAAAGGTGATCATGATTCATTGGGCACATAATGGGTAACTCAGGGTTTTGCTAGGGCTGAGCAAGAAAAATTAAAAAACTGAACCAAACTAAAAATCCAGTTGGTTTGGTTTTAGTTCGGTATTTTTAAAAAACTCAAGGTTCCAATTTGGTTTCAACAAACTAATATAGAAAATAGGTGGTTAACTAAACCAACCAATATACATATATTTTTATATATTTTATGTATATTTATGCATATTATATATCTTTTTATATATTATAGATTAATAAATATGCATTATATATAAATATAAATTTATAATATATAATATATTATTTACTGTTTAAAATATAATACTTTATATATATATATATATGGCTTTTTATTATATATTTATATATTTTTTATAATATATATTGTAAATATAAAAAAATGAAAACCCGACAAACCAAACTGACAGTTAACCAAACTGGTCAACTAATTAACCGATCATCTTCGGTTTTAGTTTCAGTTACTAGTAATACTGATCCGATTTCAAAAATAGGCCCACAGTTCGCTTAACATAACCATGAGCACCCCTAGGTTTTGCCACATGTCCACAAGTAAGAAACATGGATCAATCGACCACAACAAACATAATTTGATGAAAAAATTCCATTTTATCATTTCGTAGAGAACTAGTGGAGATTTGTAGGAACTGCCCTGTCCCTAACCCCAAACTCAAATGCCCCACCCCAAACCCCATCAAGGATAAAAATTCTAACCCCATTTCCATCCTCATAGGGAACGGGGAACCTCGACTTTACCCCACCCTGCAAATTTATTTTTATTTTTTTAAACCTACGGCTAGAACTATTTTATATTATGTAATATAATATAGTATAATAATATAATATAATATAAGTATATAACATATATTAACAGTTTTATATATAATATAGTCAGAATGGGTATAGGGCCGGGGTCGGCAAATACCATCCCCGCCCTGTCCTTGTCCCTAGAGTTTCGAATTTCTCGAACTTGCCCCGAACCCCGTTCAATGGTGAAAAAACCCATCCCAACTAGGGTGGGGCAGGGCAGGCCCCACGAGGATGGGTCAAATTGCATCTCTAGAGATCTGGTACTAATTATTATTTTGACGGGTTTGAGGAATGTGGCCGGATCATCAAATTTTACTAGAAAAAAAAAAATAGCGGGGAGTAAAAAAAAATGACAAGGCCTGTGATATTTGTCGTTTTTTTAGAGACCCGTGATGTTTTAGACACTAGGCAAAAAAATTACATTCTTTCTTGTAACAATTGTATTTGGTTTGAAGAAAAATGTAGGAAAAGGACGGGAAAAGTTAAGAAACCTATCCAAGGTTTGTACAGGTTTCTAGACCTATTCACTAGCCCGACTTTACACTGTTTTGGGCTTATATTTTGGACTGAGCCCACTCAAATTGTGGTATAAGCCAAGTCCAAGCCCGGCTCATGAACAGGTCTACAGGTTTCCTTTCCTTTTCCTATCTTTTTCTTCAAACCAAACACAGCCTAAAGTTAAATTTGCCTCTTGCTAACACGAATCCTCTAGAGTACCAAATACAACCTAAATTTAGAATTGCCTCTTGTCCAGAGGATTTTCTGTAGGGATGCAACTAGGGTTGGCCCGAGTTAACATTTTACTTTGTTTTAGGTTCAGGCTTTGGGTTGGATTCATTGAAAATTTGACAAAATCTCAACCCTAATTTTCTGGAGCATCCAATTAAAAACCAACACGTCCTATATGCATATCCACTGAAGGCCTTAGCTGCGTCACTACTTACAACCCAAAAAGAGTCATGATCAATCTTAACAAGAACGAGTTCATTTCTTGAAATCCCAGAATGATTTTATTTATCGACTTCACCGTGATAAACCCATTTTAAACGATAAATTTATATTTGCAAATGTAATGAAACGATGCGATTTCTTTCTACATTGTTTTATTTCCAAATACACCATCATTGACTACAAGTGAGAGAGAGATTTGATGGATATGTATTAGCAGGTAACAGAGACTAAAATTAATCAGAAAAAAAGCTACAACAAACATACAACAGACAGGATTTTCCACACAACACTTAAGTTATGGAGCAGTGAATCCTTCTTTTACATATCCCAGGTTCCCCACCAAAAAAAAAAAAAAAAAAAAAAAACGAAAAGCACACTAAATTTTACAGTTGACACATGAAGAAAACGTCATCCTCCAAAAAGGAAAAAAGGTATGTCCCTTCATTAGCTCCCCTCCTCAAAGGTCATTTATTCGATCCCACAATGAACTCAGAAATTGTCTTGCGCTCAGTGTGCCAAAGATGCCTAGAATAGATTTCTGGGAATGCCAGATCCAAGCCCAAACATGTGCTGCTCTGTTTAATGAGAGCAAAGCAATATACTCTGTTTTGTTTGGAAGAAGAGAGCAAGTTATGATGTTATAGCAAACAGAATCGGAATTCCACTGCTACTTATCTGTTAGTATTCCTGGGCATCCAAAACAGGGTTCGATGGATACTCAAGACCCTGGAGTGCTGGTATCCGTCTTATATCTTCCTCTGAATATGCAGGGATAAACCAGTATCTTTTGTCTGTCCCGAACACCTGATACTCAAAACAGCAAGCAAAATGTTCTTCCAGTGATCAGCTAAACCGACTAAATGATAGAAACTTAGAAATTAGAAAGAACTCCCCATTCTATTCATGGATTGACAAATATGTAAACACAAATAATAACTCCTTTATAAAATACAGGAAAGGTTTCACATATTTTACTGATCATGCCTGAAAGCAATCCTGGGTGTAAATAATAGCCAACACACTGAAGGAAACTCTAAAAAGAGAAAACCCAGATATAATTATTTTACAGGAATCGAAGAAAGAGGTAGTAGACAAGAAACTTATAAAAGCCATCTGGGGGTAAGGGGAAAGAAATGGGCAGCTGTTCCTGCAGTAGGCTCTTCAGGAGGCATTATTATAGCTTGGAAGGAAGATGAGCACTCAGGGTTGGAAATTGATAAAGGAGATTTCTCAGTCTCGGTCTTATTCACCAATACAAAAGAAGGGTTCAATTGGATTCTAACAGGGGTGTATGGTCCCAATTCTCCCTGAGAGAGAGAGAGAGAGAGATTCTGGGAGGAATTAGACTCTTTACATGAGAATGAAGGAATTCCTTGGTGTGTAGCAGGAGACTTCAATGTAATAAGGTTCACCCAAGAACACTACAATGGTAGAGCTCCAACAAGAAGCATGAGAAATTTTTCCAGCTTCATCTCCAGACATAACCTATGTGACATTCCTCTCAAGAATGGTCAATATACCTGGTCAAATATGCAGGAAAACACAGTAAGTTGCAGACTTGACAGGTTTCTTTTATCCCAGGACTGGGTGGAAAGATTTCCCAACCTAACCCGAGACCTATGCCATCATTGCATTTCAGACCACTAGCCCATTAAGTTGAACACTGACCTAATTACAAAAAGAAAGCCCCCTTTTAGACTAGAAAAATGGTGGACCTCTCACAAGGATTTTAAGAAGCTGGTAGCTGGTTGGTGGGAGGAGTGTGAAGTAGAGGGATGGGCTGGATTCAGGCTTTTACAAAAGTTAAAATTCCTGAAGAGGAAGTTGAAATCTTGGGGAAAAGAACAGTATAGAGCCTTTGAAGATGAGAAAAGAAGATGTTCACGGAATTGGATGAATTAGATGTAAAAGAGAAAAATGGCACTTTAGATGATTCAGGAAGAAGAAGAACTGAGCTGAGGAAATCTTGGGAAAAGGTAGTCAGAAAAGAGGAAATTTATTGGAGGCAGAGATCAAGAGTGAGATTGCTGAAAGGAGACAACAAATCCAGGTTTTTCCACGTTTATGCATCGGGAAGACGTAGGAAAAAACTTCATTTCCAAAATAAAAAAGTGGAAAATCTTGAAGAAATGACAGAAGCCTTCCTCTCCTACTTTAAGAGCCTATACTCTAAGGAAAGCCAGTGCATATTCAGATTGAGCAGATGGAAAGGATCAACCTTGTCGTTAGATAAGAAAGCCTGGACGGAAAGAAGCTTTGAAGAGATAGAAATCAAAGGGGCAATCTTCAGCATGGATGGAGATAGGGCACATGGCCTAGATGGATTCCCATTATTCTTCTTACAAAAATGTTGGAAAATTGTTAAAGAAGACCTGCTAACGTTTTTTAGGGAGTTTAAATCCTCTGCCATTGTAAACAAAGGCTTAAACTCAACTTTTCTGTGTTTATTTCTAAAGAAAGGGAGAATTTTGGAAGCTAAGGACCATAGACCAATAAGTTTGGTAGGGTGTGTCTACAAAATTTTGGCGAGAGTCCTAGCAAGAAGATTTAAAAAGTTCTGCTTTGTATGTGTCTGTAGACAGGGTTTTAGATTGGGTTAAAGCATTACTGCAACCTATATCTATTGTAATTCAATACTTCTCTGTTATTGATAAAAGTCTTTCTACTGATAAAAAAAGAAGAAGATTTAAAAAGTTCTAAGAGATCTGATTTGTCCAAATCAGTTTGCCTTTGTCAAAGGAAGACAAATTGTGGATAGTATTTTAATTGCAAATGAATGTGTAGAAGACAGAAAGGCTCTTGGGAAGCCGGGGATACCAGTCAAGTTAGACCTTGAAAAGGCCTATGACAAAGTTGACTGGGATTGTATCTTGGATTGCTTGAGATTGAGAGGTTTCGGCAGTAGATGGATTAAATGGATCAAAGGCTGCATGGCTCATCTTGGTTTTCAATGCTCCTAAATGGAGAACCTAAGGGCTATTTCAAGGCTAGTCGAGGGCTTAGACAGGGTTGCCCGCTTTCTCCTCTCCTTTTTACCCTGGTGATGGATATCTTCAATTTTCATTTTGATAAAGCCAAGCTACTAAACCTGGTTAAGGGCATTGAAGTGGAGAGAGATTTGGTACAGATATCTCATTTGCAATTTGCTGATGACATCATTTTATTCTTGGATGCTTCCTTATAAAACATCTCTAATGTTAAAGGGTAATTGAAGCTTTCGAATCAGTCACTGGGTTGAGGGTCACCTTTAGCAAAACCAGCATTGTACCCATAAACTCAGTAAAAGAGGAACTTCTAGAGAACTTCAAATCTTTACTGGACAGTAAAGTGGAAAACCTCCCTATTTCCTATTTAGGAATGCCCCTCGGAGGCAACCCAAGAACCCTAAGCTTTTGGGGGCCAGTGGTGGAGAAGTGTGAAAAGAAACTAGCTTCCTGGAAAAAATGCTATCTGTCAAAAGGGGGCAGACTCATTCTCTTAAAGGCCTCTCTAGTAAACTTACCAATCTATTACCTTTCAGTCTTCCAAATTCCTTCTAAAGTGAGAAACCTCTTAGGTTATGTGTGGTTTGAAGGAAAAGGTAAGGAAAGGAAGGGAAATGTAGAGAAACCTATACAAGGTTTGTAAAGGTTTCCCTACATTTCCCTTCCTTTCCCTATTTTTTTCTTTAAACCAAACACAGCCTTAGAGAAAATCCAAAGAAACTTTCTTTGGGACAGAGGGGAGAAAAGAAACCACTTGGTAAGTTGGAATCAAGTGAGTAAGCCAAAGGAGAGAGGATTGGGAGTTCGGCATCTAAAGGAGAAAAAAACCTCTCTTTTGAGCAAATGGCAGTGGAGATTCCCTATAGAGCTCAATGCTCTTTGGGCAGCTGTCATCATCTCAAGCAAACATGGAACACGTGCAAATGGGTGGGATAGTAATCTTCATTTGAACCAGGTAAAGAATTCAAATCCTTGGAAAGTTATAGCCTCTTCACACTCTTCTTTTTTTCCTCTCATCAGATTCAAAGTGGGAAATGGTAATAAAATAAAATTCTGGAAAGATCTCTGGTGGGGGAACACCACCCTAGCATAACCCTTCCCTAGAATCTTCAACATTTCTTTAGACCAAGATGTAACTGTCTCCTCTTGTATCCCAGATATTCCTGCTGATAACAACTTGAACCTGAACCTTAGAAGACCCCTAAGGGACATAGAGATTTCAGACCTCTTTCATACCATTAAAGAAGTCTACACTTCCCCTCATTCCATTGACACCCGAGTGTGGACCCTCCACCCAAATGGTGATTTCACTTCCAAATCTATGTTCAAGGCTCTAATTGCAGGTGAACAGAGTTCCACTTTCCCATTCAAGAAGATCTGGAGCAGTCATATTCCGCTAAGAGTTTGCTTCTTTGTTTGGGAAGCGTGCCTACAGAGAATAAATACTTGTGACCTTCTTCAGAAAAAAAAAAGTTTGGGAAGATCCTATATTTCTCCTCATGGCTGTGTGCTACGCCTAAGAGTAAGAGAAGGTGAATCAGCTGATCATCTATTTATTCATTGCAATTTCTCTCAAAAGATCTGGTGCCATTTCTTAAACCTGACTGGATACAGTTGGGTCTTTCCAAAGCATATTTAGGAGTTTCTCCATCAGTGACATAGTTCAGGCCTGAGCAGAAGAGGTAAAGTGTACTGGCAAATGGTTTTACATGCAGTACTGTGGGGAATTTGGGAGGAAAGAAACAGGTGTGTATTTGACAACAAAATCAGATCTCTTGAAGAACTAATCTCAGATATCTCCTTTCAATGTAATTTCTGGACTGCTAATTCCGAGCTGTTCCAAGGACTCTCTCTCAATGACCTTAACAGAAATATCCAATCGATCTTGTTTCTTCCATTCTACCCTCAACCAATCCAGAGACTACAGATACCTCATAATGAAGGAGGGATGACTTTAAACTTTGACGGAAGTGCTGCAGGCAATCCTGGTGTAGCTGGGATAGGGGGTATTTTGAGGGATGATCTGGGTAATATCTGTTGGGTTTTCAGTGGCCCAGTTGGTTATACCAACTCAACAAAGGCTGCAGTTATGGCTGCTCTCACTGGAATCAGAATAATAAAAAGATTGGGCATTCAGAACTTATCCATTGTGGGAGACTCTGCTAATACTATCAAATGGCTGAAGGACAAGGAGGGGGCCCTTGGAGGTTGAGTCATTATCTGGCTGAGGCTAGAAACTCATTGGAAAATATAAACACAAACTTGCTGTGGATACCGAGGGAGTTGAATCATATTGCAGATGGTTTAGCTAAAATAGGAGCAAGACTAGAAAATCTGTACAGCAATAGGCTTCCCCCCTTGTAATTTTTCTCTTTAGCTGTTTGGGTTTTCTTTCTTCTGTGCAGTACATCTGCTCATGTACTTCATGCTGCTTTAATGAAATCTGGTTAACCTTTTCTCAAAATAGTAATAATAATAACCAACACAGCCTATAAACCCTACACCATGGATCCCAGATCTACACTATGCTCTCAAGATGTTTGTACGATTTTTGCTTTCAGAAATCCTGTCTCTATGCCAAGCATGAGCCAACAGGAAGGGGCATGGTAAACTAGCAATCACTTCCCTCCCTAAATCCTATACCATGCATGATGTAGGCAAGGACTTCATAACAGTCCCTTCAATCCTTCCTAAAGATATCTATCACCCAAGACCAAAATCAACCCAGTAGTATGCATGTGTACCCATGCATTTTTGGAATATTTGTCATTTTCCACCCTCCAAAAGAGTGTGATTGATTAGATCTTTGTGATTACTTTTTCTTTTATCAGAAACAGTAGATCTTTGTGATTACTTAATTAGATGGCATTTAACCCAGAGATGCCCCCATCAGCATCACCAAATGTGTTTGATCTTCTATCTTATAGTTCAACAGAAAATTTATATTGTCTATCCAAAAATGTAAAGTTCATTTAATCTTCCCTGGTGATTATGCCACAGTTCATTTAATCTTCCCTATGAAGTAAATAAATGTGCAGCAACACTTCCAAAAAGAGTGGCCTGCTAACCAGCTTATATGTTGCTTCTTGGAATTTCTTCCTTTTCCGTATTTTGGACCCTGATATTGTGATAAATAGCAGGTGCATCTACAAAATTACCGATGCATATCTTGAATTCAATGGTGCCCTGCCCACTATATAAAATGCTTTAACATGTCAATTTCAGGGTCATAATGCTGTGAGGAATAGCAGGTCCATCTACAAAATTATGTATGCATATCTTGCATCCAATCATGACCTGCCTGGTGCCTGCTATATAGAAATGCTTTAACATGTCAATTCAGGGTCATGTTTATTTATCAAAAAAAAAAAAAAAAAAAACATGTCAATTCAGGGTCTGGCACTTTAACTTATGAGCAGAAAAATCATGACATATCTCAAGCAGTAAATAATATGATATTACTATTAGAAACTGGAAAACACAATTTTGTACTTCCATCTAGAAGAGACATCTGACAATGCAAAGTTTGACACTGAACTCAATGTTCATACCAGTTACCCAGACCAACACTCAGAGAACTAAGTTAATTAGCAGAGAAGCAAGAGAAGCCTAGCCAAATTCTCTCAGCCAGTCATGCCTACCCCAGGATGGGTGACTGGTAATACCAGTCTCAGCTTTGACACAAAATTCAACCATGAAAAACTGATTATTTAATCCTTGTATTAAAATTGGACTATAATCAGAACCTCTCATGATTGAGGCATTAAACATGGTACACTTAGTTTGAAGAGCAATCAATGGTGGTGCTAAATTTCTAAGTTCAAGCAAAAGAAATAGAACAAACTTGGCAATGTTCAAGAAAAAGCAACAACCTGTTCAAAGTTCTTCTTGCGACCAAGGTCATAACGCCATTTAGGAGTGGTCTTCTTCTCATATGCCTGAGGACAAGAAAACAAAGGCATCACTAATTAAGTTTGGTGCTTGGCTCCATGTTAACCCCCCCCCCCCCCTCCCCACCCTGACAAAAAAAAAAAAGAGAAAGAAAAGGGGAAAGAAGTTAGAACAACCTGGTACACAGATATTACCTCAATAGTGGTGGTATTAGCAGCAACTAGTGATACATGCATGATCAGAAACCCCATTACACTCAATGCAAATGCTAAGTTTAAAACTGGATGATAGAGCAAAAACAAGTATATTAGAAAAGATTCAAATAAAAGAAAGCACAGATGCAGGACCCAAAAAACATAGAATTTAAAAATCATTGAACCTCACCAAACGTGAGAAAAGTGGTTGCAAGGGTTCCTGGTGTTCCAGGTATTTCTCCATCACTAAAGAATGCTACGAAATGAGGCAATAATGATAAGGTGACCAAAGTTGTCTCAAGAAATGTGTATAACTGCATGGAATAAGCAACAAAAGATAACAATCAGGATTGTTAATTGGTTTTTTCCAGAATTGGGGATATTTAACAATTGATAAATGGGGCACAACCAAATTAATAACAAAAAATCCCTGCATCTAATTTGTGCCATTATAAAGAGGGGTATCAATTGTTTTTCAACTAGTGATGTACCCAATTACCCAGTTTATCAATGTTTTTTTTGTCATCCCCAGTTTATCAAAGTTGGGATGTGATCAAATTAGCACTAATTCGGTTTACTAATTGGTTGTTGTATATCAAAAATATAAATGCCATAGCAACCAAAATATACAATAAAATAAAAGCAGTCTGCCACAAACACAACTTTATATTATTCTCATGATAGTCCTTGAAATGTACATATTTTGAATGATTTCGCAACAATAGTGACCATAATCCGAGTTACATGGGTTTGGTTTAGAGTATATGTCGATGAGTCAAATCTGTTTACCTTAAAATCTTAGGATACAGCATACAGGGACTCCATTAAAATTAATCCAGCAGTCAGAACTAAATTAAGGCCACATCATGCATTTGATGATATGTATTTAACTTCCAGCTGCATGAACCTATCTTCAATTTAAATGCATTCCATTAATATATAAAAAGGAATAAGTAACAACAACAGAAGAAAGCAAATGAATCAACTTGTAACATGACAATTAAAAACCCATAATGCAACAGTGTATAGAGAAATACACATTTTATGAACAAGGGAATCCTCGGTTCAGCATTGTAAGCATTCAATCTTCAATATCTAATTGCACTATTTGTTTTAACCACAAGTAAATAATTAATTCTGAGTGCATGCTGAGTTAAGAGGATATGCAACTAATCCATCAAAACTTAGAATTGAAAACTGGACATGGATTTGGCAGATCTGACGCATTTCATACACCAACACCCGATGCCACATCATGGATACTTTGGGATAAAATGAAGCATTTGGGACCACAAACCATAATTACCAACTTAACCCCACAAACCCTAATCCCAATTGTATAGAACCACTACATGAATCTTGCTTCACCATTCAACCCTAACAAAGGAATAAACCAAGGATAACATCATAACATTTATATACAAGTTTTTTATAAAGTACATTGAGGTCTTTGTAGAAATAATGATACAAAAACAATTTCCTCCAATCCATCTGTTTGTATACAAAAATAACAATAAAGGAAGCATACTGACAAATGATTTCTGTTACAATACATCACTAAACCAAGCATCAAAACAGGCCAAGTCAAGAAGTTTATAGGGCATCCCAGAAAAGATCAAATTTGAGAACTATTGTGTCCACACAATCAAATTCCCCACTTTATTTTCCACTTATGCCAACAAGACACAAAAAAGAAAACAACTCCATTGGAGATAAATCGATATATCAGTCAACCAAACATTTGAACTCAAAAGCACATTAAACCGATTTTTTCAATTCCAAGGAAAATAAACTGTCTTGTGATAAAGGATTATGTTCATGTTCATTTGGCATCATACCTGTTCTCTTATTTTGTTACTTAGTTTTGGTGGTCCATAACACATCTGATCATGCAATTCTTCTCTTCCTATGGTTTAACCATATCAACACATTGAATGTATTCTATATAATTTAGAGTGTCAAGAGAGAAATGTATATGACACAAAAAGAAAATAGTTCAGCAGAGGGTCACTTGATAACAGTTCAAGTAGCTGAATTAAATGGCTTATGAATTTATCTTTTAGTGAATAAGCCATTAAGTCGGTTGTCATCTCCTTAATGACTGAATGACACGTTGGGTGGTTGATTGCAACACCCCTAAATATTTTATCATGTTATTATTTATCCACTTACAGACAAAGCATTAAGTCACTCAGTTCTGCTACTTCAGCTGCTATCAAATGGCCCTTGGCCCTAAGCAATCGGATAAAAAATAATTAAAAAATATTTTCGTTTATAAAAATGAGTCTCTGCTTGCGAAAGAGGTTAACTATCATGGAGGGACTACAATGTATGGTGCTGAGATTTTATGTTCAGGAATTCATTCTCCCTGTCAATAAGCATCATGCACATAAAAAAAATGCAAATAAATATATCTAACAACACCAAGCAAAAACACAAATATACACCCCATTCAGGTGACTACTGATCACTTTTTCTTATCCTTTTATTTACAATCTACTTAAAAGGTGCATCATAGTTGTTCTGTATTAATACAGGTACAAAATGCACACTGCCTTCTACTCAATTTAATACAATAAAAGATAATTTTCAAAAAAAAAAATGTTGTTATTAGAACAGATGGTATTATTGATAATGGATCTTTTTTTGTTCATTTTTCTAATTAGTTACTACTGTAGCTGATGATATCTAAATCATCATCATCTATGCCTTGTCCCAAATATATGGAGTTGGCTACATTAATCCTGTTCCATATTCTGCCACTCTTTTTTTTTTGGACAAGTTGTTTCTTAATTGCCTAACCCTGCTCCATACAACATTGCTACCCTTAGAATTGATTTATAAAACTTTCCTTTTAGTCTGAGTGGTATTCTCCTGCCACATAAGACTCGGAAGATGTCACATTGAGCATCTTGATAATACCTAGATGTTCCAGAAAACTATGTGCTTGAATCAATAGTCAATGGAGCTTGACCATAAATGTTGTATTGCTTTTCATTAAAATAAGAAAGATAATGGGCATTGTATACAAAAAGTATCTCCTCAAATATTTTAATTTCATTAGGCATTTCACCATTGCAAATTGGAATTTTCATAAATTTCTAAGGTATCTAGAAAATCTGAGAAATTTGAAAGAATATCAAGAATATTAGAAAGAATATGATAAGCCACGAAGGTCGCTGAGAACACCCATGAGGAATCCCAAATACATTGATTAACGTCATCGATGTATTTGGGATTCCTCATGGGTGTTCTCAGCAACCTTCGTGGCTTATCAGAATATGGAATTTCTTTATAAAGCTTCAGGAAGCATCAAGGTTCAAAATTTTGATACGATATGCCCCATATATCAGATCAGTGGCTTAACGATACGCCTATTTAAAGGGGTTAGGGAGCCACTCTTTTTTTAATAAAAAAATATGGTTTAAAATATGCCCAAAAACCAAATTTTGAAAAAAAAAAAACTAAAAAGTATAAAAGCGCGTTATTTTAAATACCAATACGCCCCTGCCGATACACAGGGGCAGATCGTATTTTGAACCTTGGGAAGCATTAAAAAAAGGTATAATTATAAACTTCAAACCTATAAAAATAACAACCTACCACATACCACAAACTATAGAAGATTAAGAATATTAAAAATGAATTGGGACATCCAATTATTATCATACAAGGCAAGCATTCTTAAATACTAAATATAATTCCTATATCCTAACTCCTTCACTTTAGGGTTCTTTAAGATAACCTCTATCTTGATTGTGGGGCCATATTAATTATTGTTGTAATTTATATCATTGTATGAGTAATATAAAGAGTTAATTATACTTATATTAATTATTCAACTAAATTTTTTAAAACATAGCTTTATATTCTGAAAACCTAGTTCAAGTTCTTTATTCAAATTCTAGAATCAATAAACCCAAATACATTTTTAAATCATATGCAAAAAAAAAGGTTGTTTAAGCATTTTCTATACCTTACTTTTTTTGAGAAAAGATAAACTGATAGCAAGGTTCAAAATATCGATACGCTCCTGTGTATCGGCAGGGGTGTATCGGTATTTAAAACAACGTGCTTTTATATTTTTTTAGTTTTTTTCAAAATTTTGGTTTTTGGGCATATTTTTAACCATTTTTATTAAAAAAAAAAAGAGTGGTTCCCAAAACCTCTTTAAATAGGCATATCATGAAGCCACGGATAAGATACGATACACCCGATACAGGGAATATTGTATCGAAATTTTGAACCTTGACTGATAGTATTAAGGAAGAAAAACAGGGAGTACATGAGAGGATGTACAGATTACAGGAAAGGACCAACAACAGAAATTACAAAGGCAGAAATCTTTCACTATACAGATTTTCCCTAAAGATACCCGATTTAGCCAAACCATCAGCTGTAGAATTTAACTCTCTGGGAATCCAGGTTAGGTTTACAGCCAAGGTGACCAAAAAATCTCTCGCCTCTGTTAGGTAGTGTGCTAGCCTCCAGGGGCCTCCCTGCTCCCTCCTTCAGTTAGAGCATACCAGCCCTTATCTTTAGCAATTTGAAGACCAGTGAGTGCAGCCAAGATTTCTGTTTTTTGTAGAATCAGCAACCCCAATTGGGCCACTAAAAGCCCATTCAATGCTACTATGCCTTACAATTTTTCCCAATCAACTCAACCCAACTAGGTCTTGCCCCAACTGTGGTGTCAGCTATATGAATGTTCTGTCATTCCACTCTGTTCAGTGTCATATCCATTGTTAAACCATTGGCCATCAAATCAGTTCTCATTATTTCAATCCATCTTCTTTATGGCCTCAAATCATTTGTCATACACACACATACAGACCCATTAAATGAAATGTATCAGGAACTATTCTTTGTATCTGGAACAAAATCAAAGAGATCTACTAAATAGAAATTTATCAGCATCAAATAGTTGAATACACAGAATCATAATGCAGTGTCAATATCCATTGTAGGAAAAGCTAACGTCAGAATTCTGAGAATGAGCTTTTCCAAAAACATAAAAAGAGGGGTGTGCACATAGACATCTTGTGCCCATAGAAATGAGAAATGAGGTTTGCAAACTGCAAAGATAAACTACTTAACTCTAACTTCAGAGGATATTGTAAAGCACATAGAAAATAGGAAGTTGAGAAAAGTACAGAGTTTGTGAGTGTACTGAAGTTAAATTAATTTGAACCAATCCAATTCTTCCTGTCTTAAGCACCACTAGGGAGTTAAACAGAAGCTTCATGGCCACTTTTTTTTTATCAAAAAGTTTCATGGCCACTTGTTGAAAGGTTGAAAGAAAACTACAATAATGGAAGGGTAATTATCTTTCAAAAGGAAGATAATGGGGACAGAACAATGATATTCCTCATTAATGTCTCTAATTACTTCCCATTGTCAAGAACGTGACACCAATTTGGCATGAAGACATTTTAAAAAAGATGCTTCCTTCAATAGAAGGAGGGGAAATAAGCATTCCAAGACAAAGCAAACAAATAGCACCCTAAACTTGATCAGTTGATCTAGGGACAAATTTTACATTGAGAGACTTTAAGTCCACCAAAATGTTTAGGAAGAACAATCCAGCTATTTAGCTAATATGAATAGACAGTTTAATGACCACATACCCACATTCAATTTTTTGAAGGGTAATCATCCACCTATTCAGACACCATGCATATTTTTGGAGAACAAACGTTAGAATGTAGCTCTGTAGTTAAAAATATCCTAACATTCCAACAAATGCCCATAATCTAGAGAAAGTAGCCATAATTATCAACCACAATCCAGAACATATACACCCTCCTTGGTTACAATCCCAAAACAAGAACTAGACCAAAAGACACCGTGACTATAGTCACTATACTTCCCTATCCCACTCATAGGCAATTTACAACTTCCAAATGCATTAAAAAAATGTCCTTAAATAAAAGCTTCCCTAGAAACATGAAATAAAAAGTGAATGGAAGGATAACAACAAGCAGTACTACTTTCCTCATTAATAACAAGGACCCAAAAGTGGTTTTGAGCAAATGAGAGAGAAACCTTGCTGTGAAAAAGTAACAGCAGGAAGAAAATTTTCATGTACATAGAATAGAGCTGATTTTTTCTGTTTGTTTTTTGAATTAGTAATAAAGAGAGATACTTCCTGGTGAATAAAGCTTTTTACATTAAAAAAAAAAAAATCTAATCTGTGTGCAACATATTAACCATGGCCCGATATCCTATTCATTTATTTATTTATATATTTTTGGGGCATGGGGGGAACAAATAAACATACTTATATTCAAATACGACATTTACTTTTGCTTCTCCAGATGATAGACACACATACATGTTGATCAATAAGTGAAATTGAGATTTATGAACAAACCCTTCCAAACAAAGTAGAATAACACTGCATCCAAATTCAACCATTCAAACCCCAAGAAATATAACTTAAGACTTCAGTAGCAGAAGCCAGACGGACATGACTCCAAGACTTGCAACAAATGAAGAAAGAGAAATGAAATTCGGTCTGAAATAGCCAACACTGAACATGGTGTATAAGAGAGTATAGGATTTGTAGAGTAAATCCAACATACCAAGAAAAGAAGGAAATACTTATAGTTTAAAGCACCCACGCAATTGACGACCCACACGCAATGATGGTCCATTTTCAGGACACACCTCCCACCTAAAATCAATTAAATAGATTCAGTATGTTTTTCCACTGTTTCTCTTTTTTCCCCTTTCGATGCATCTGATGACAAAAATAACAAAGCTCTGAAAAAAATGCATGTACAGATTGAAAAACTCACAGACGGAACAGTGATGGCAACGCGGAGGTTTCAGCTGGTTACATTTCCGGCAGTACCTCACTCTTGGATTTGCTGGATCAGGCAGCACAGCTGACTGTTGCAGGCCTGCACCTGTGGCACCAAACTCTATACCCGTCAATGGGTCGCCCTCTCCTCTTTCCTCATCTATAGTAGGTCTCCAGTTCGGTGGAACACCACCCGGATCAGTTAAAACAACAGAGAAGTAGCTCCATAGTAGCATCACCAGCTAAATAGTCAAAACATTAAAATCCATAATTGGGTCAATTTCCATTAAATATAAAAGCGATACCCAAATACCCAATAATAGTTCCTTACTTCGTGCTCTGCTGGATCAACTATTTTTCTTCTGAGTTACATATTTCAATTAAACATTAAAAAAAAAAATCCTCTAACAGTTGAAAAGTTCCTTAAAACATTTGAGTCTATACCTGACATTAAAACTAAATTATCTACCTTAAAACCACAAAATTAATTTCTCAGCCAAAAGAAACAAAATTAACCTAGAAAACTAGAAGAAAATCTTTGCTGCAGACTGCAGCTTAGAGAACAAACTAGTTAATAAATAATAAAACCTTGTAGAGCAAGAGAGAGAGAGAGCTTACCAGACCGTGGAATAGGATCAAAACAGCAAGAGCCGTCATGGAACCGAGGCCCCCGTCGTATAAAGCCGGGCCGTAATTAGTAATGACAACGGCGTAGTACGTGACTCCGACGACGCCAAGGACCAGCAGAATCATAATGGAACCAAGCCCACGCAGGGCTGTACAGAACTTGAATACATTCCAGGCCATTACAACTCCGGATCTGTGCATACTGAAATCAAGAGGAAAAAATAACTATTTTTTACAAAAAAAAAAAAACAAACTTTTTTCTTTTTCTTCGTCTATTACATATGGCTATGTGAATCTAAATCGAACCATCCCTTTATATCCGGATATCTCTGTATCTAGGGTTTTATAGTAAGTTCAGCTGGGATTCTGGAATTCCAGGAGACGCGTGGAATTCCATACCCAGTTGGGTATCAGGTCTTCTCTGCCCCTGAAACCGGAAGAAGTAGAGAAGAAAAAGACGACCCAAGAAAAACTAGAGAGAGAGAGAGAGAGAGAGAGAATGTGTCGGAACCGAGAAGCGCTACAACGAGGGAATGGGCGAAGCGAAGCTGCGAAGGCAAAGCGGATATTTTCTAAATTTCCAGGGTAAAAACCGTAAAATATAAAAACCTCCCCTGAGGTTTCTTACAATCATAAAAATCTCCTTAAAATCTCCTTTTATGTTTCATTTTGATTAAAAACTCCCTTTTATTGGTTTCTTTTTTTTTTTTGAAAAAAAAAAGTTCTCTCTCTTTCATCAGTATGGTAGACATAATCACATAAAATGTTACATGATGCAATAGTTTTTTAAACACCCATTTTACCCTTATCTTTATTAATTCATATAAAGATTTATTAAAATACCCTCAAAAGAAATTTTAACTTTTAGCTAAACAGTTTTCTTGCGTCAATTTGAAAATAGTTAATTTGTAAATTTGTCAACAGGTGAAATTAAAATCTAATATTTTGAATTATGTAGAAAAATGTATTAATAAGACTCCAAATTGGAAGTTATTTACCCAAATAAATACATAAACACTTATTAGGCTAAGTATATTTATTGATGTCCTTTTATTTTTCAAGTAAATAAGACAATGATTGTTTTATCCATAAAAATTATTAATAAAGGGGAAAATTTTCCCTATCAAAGTGTTGGCAGCTTTCTCCTAGGTGGAAAAAATATTTATTCACATAGGAGATGGATATCATTCTATGGACTCCACATAAATCTAAAAACAAAAATGGGTATCTTGATCAATGGAAACTAGAATCCCATTAACCTACTTTCTCCCTCCCAAAATCAAAAAAAAAAAAGAACACCCCGTATGTAATAAAAAAAAGGGAAAATTCTCGATCAATACCCTATCCTTTGGCTTGAGTGATAATTTGGTCCCCAAACTTTAAAATGCTACAATCCATTACTTGAACTTTCGAAACATGACAATCTAGTACTTGTCGTTAACCATCTATTTAAGTGGCATGTGAAAAGACACAAATGTCCTTCAAGTGTCACCTAATTTTCTTTAGCAACCATCCGTTAAAATCATAACCAACCATCAAATTGTTCATCCATGTGACAACACTCTTTGTCTTTTTTCTCCTCTGAATATTCTATCATCTTCGGGCCAAAACCAAAGGAATTTATGGGAGAAAAGTTTTCCTTTAACTATTGTAGGAATAAAATATTATTGTGTTAAGTTAAAAAAAATAAAAATAAGTTGTCTAAAACCTAAAATTTTCTATTCTTTGCAAAGACTTGCAACGACTTTGCGAGAAAGGCAAAGTTGCTGCAAGTGTTTGTGACAAAAAGCTTGGGCTCTGTTTCAACTTCTTGAGGAAGAAGATGATGAATTGTGTGTTTTATTTCCAAGGGTAATTTTGATATTTTCAAAAGTCTTAAATCGCACATGAGGTCACGTGATATACATGACAGACAGTTCATTAGCGTTAGGTACTAGATTGTCGCATTTCGATAGTTTGGGTATTGGATTGTCGCATTTTAGAGTTTGAGGACCAAATTGTCATTCAAGCCAAAATACGAGGTATTGATTGGGAATTTTCCCTAAAAACAAATTAATAATTTGGGATAATGACGGTTCAGCCCAGGGTCAGAACTTGTAGGCCTAAAGACGGGCGGACGTTGGTTCATAGTGTGTGGGTTGTTGACATTTTGAATGTTTATAGCTCTGCAGTGGAAATCAGAAATCTGCATTGGGCCTGTCAATACTTTTTCGTAATAAATTCCAAATCTCTAGAACAATAACTAAAAGGGGTTTTTACCGTTCAGTCCACCTTTGAAAATCCTAGCTCCATTGTACAGTTGAGGGTAGGTGCCAACTTGGAATTGGCACAGCGGGCGTTGGTGCATAGTGTATGGGTTGTTGACATTTTGAATGTTCATAGCTCTACAGTGGAAATTAGAAATCTGCATTGGACATGTCCATACTTTTCCATAATAAATTCAAAGTCTCTAGAACAATAACTAAAAGAGTTTTTTACCATTCAATCCACCTCATAGTTGGGGGTAAGTGCCAGCTCAGAATTGGTGCCAATTCACGCAGGCGGGTATGGGTGTTATAGGTGGAGGTGTTCATAAATTTGAATTATTGTAGGTCTACAGCTCAAATCCAAATTATGAGGTAGAATGCAGTCTAAAAATCTAACCTCAGGGGAGGTTTTATTAAAGTGAAATCTAAGAGAAGAGTTTTTCATGATTGTGAGAAAACCTAACCGCAGGAGAGGTTTTTATATTTTACCTTATTTTTCTAATGTAAGCTAATGGATGACCGTGAACATACTTTACACGGACACAAAAATACTAAAATATAAGTGGTTAAAGGAAAACTAATATAAAATTATATACTTTTATAGGATTCGTCAAGGTCCTAAGGTTTTATTTTAAGAAAGATGGTCCGTTATACGTGAAGTCTTGATGTCATGGCCTCATGGGTGAGCTCTGAGTCTCGTACAAGCAATGTTCATATCACGCGCATTGGTCTAGAAGTTCAATATTATTATTGGCTGTTGAGTTGCACAAAAAAAACTAAAAAAAAAAAAGGGCTGTTGAGGACTTTTTGATGGACCGGGCTGGGCCTTGCAGTTTCTTAGTCCAGCAGTGCGGAATGGGATTCCTTGTTCTTTAAACGCTTAGATGATTTGGGCATATTTAGGTTGTATTTGGTATCATTGCCATTAGACTTATTCATGATCAGGTAAACCAACAGGCTCAGCTCAGTCTGTTCTTAATCGGGCTCAAACAAGATTTTAGTCCTGCGTGCTTGGGTTCAGGCTTAAAACATTAATCCGTATTTTTCAAGTCAGACTCAGATTCAAGATCTAAGCCTGGTGGTTAGGTCGGGTCAGGATGAGCTGAATATATTTACTTTTGTTAATATAGAGGCAAAGCCTGGCTCAATCCCAACCCGTGAATAGGTCGAATTGCCACTCAACATTTTTATATGAAACTTATTTGGTTGTTATGTTGATTAAGCATTAAACAAGTGTTTTGAGTAGAATTGTGTTTGGTATTGACATTACTACTTGTATTATCTTCATTACTGAAAAAAGAACAAAAAAAAAAAAAAAGAGACATTGCTACTTGAAACATTTAGGTTGTGTTTGATTGAGGTGTAAATGTAAATCGATGTAAAACTCCACAGTCGGTTTGTATTTACATGCATTTGTTTCCCGTGTAAAAGCGGACTGGTGTAAAATTTCACACCCGATCCACTTTTTCAGTTATTTATTTGATATGTAAAATTAACATAAAAAAATCAATGTAAACAACTTTTTCATCTTAAATCAATGTAAATGTCCAATGGCCCAACGATTCTCACTTCAAAAATGTCCAATAGTCTAAAAAATTTTAAACCGATGGACTTTTACGCAATGGATTTTTCCATCAACTGACTTCTACATGTGGATATTTTCATTGCATTCAAATACAAACTTAAATGAAATATTTATATTAGATGTGAAACCACTGATCTCTCATATAATGGTTAAATTAAAAAACCTGTCCTCCCTCTATTTACCCAAAAAGTTTAAGTGCCCTCCCTCACCTTGGATCTTTTGCTTTTGGTGCTACTCCAGTTTGAGCAGGCATACATAATCCTGTACAAACTTTAGAGCCAACTGAAGAAAAAAACTTTGTTATGGATGTAGAATTTATGCATATTTGATGGCATATATCCATCTTTGCTAGTATGCAATGCTCTAGAATACATCTCTATACTACCATAGGATGTTGATTAAGAGTAAGAGCTAAGTCATTGGAATGTTTCTTTAGAAAATATTAATTTGATCCCCCCCCCCTCCCTAACTGTTTTAGATTTTTAACTCAAAACAATTTCAACGAAATAGAAAATTCATGTTTAAACTCAAATGCATACGTGGCAACATTTTATGTAGAAAAAGCCATCACATTAGAGTTATCAAATAATGACAGAAAATTTGCAATTTTTGCAATATAAAGAGCAAATGAGGGATGACCCTAAGCATGTCATATGTATCTACTAACATCAAAGCCAGGTCAGGTCAGGTCAAGTTCAAATCCATACATTGTCCTTCAGCCTTGATCTTGAGTCTTGACCAAAGAGACCCATCACAATCTGAAAACCACTCCAGATCATTGTTTGAGAGGGTTGAAGTATGTCTGATGAAAAATTCCGAGAGCCTAAACTAGCTGTCAGTTGATCATTTTTGGGGGCTGTCCACTTCACCCTCTTTATTTAGCCTATCTGGAACGCCTCAAACAGCTGAACTTGCTTGCCCTCCCAAGTGAGCACTCAATATGAATTCTTTTTCTTATTGAGTCCCAAAAACAAATCAAAATCATTCCCAGGGTTTAAAACTGTATCTCTGTCTCTTTTTGCAAATATAATATTTACTTAAAAAAAAAACATGTTCCTTTTTCTCTCTCTCTAATGCCTTTTTTAAATGTAATAATTAATATAGTACTTTTAATAATTACAGTATTTTAATTAATTAACAATATTTATTAAAAATAATATATTTTTTATTAATAGTATTTTTAATAATTACAGTATTAATAAGTAATCATATTTTACAGTATTTTCAATCATTGTAGTATTATTAATTAACAGTGTTTATTAAAATACTGTATTTTTTAAATATTAATATTTTATTAACTCATTAATTAACAGTTTTTAAAATTGTTAATTAATGTAAGTTATAATTGAAATTGTATTTTATTAAATTATATTTGAAACTGTAAGTAATATAATTAAATTTTAAACTTTAATTAAAAGTAATTATATTTAAATATAATTTAAGCTATAAATAGCAAAGAATTACATTTAATGAACATAAATTATCCAAGAAGATAACCAGAAATAAAGTACCAATAATTTTGTTAATTAGTTCTTATGTACTTAAAATACATTTGTTTTTTCATATAAATTATGAATTATATAATTTAAACATTACAATCCTTGCCTATGATGATATTAATTCATAGTGTTACAATGGAAAATAGAAACAATGTGTTTACTATTATGTATTTCCAATATTATTTCACTTTCACTAAGGAAGCCTGTGCATCGCATGGGTCCCCGCTAGTACTCCCTAAATTTAGGGGAATCATCCCATATTTGGTACCATTATTTTCGTGTTTACCTTTTTTTCTAGCAGTCAAATTATTTTTTCTGATCATTTTGGCTGACAAGAACTTGACTAGAGCTATTCTCATGGCCTTCCATGTAGAACTTGTTTATTTCCAAGTCTTGATCCTCCGTGGCCTAGTCCTTTCTTTCATGGTACATGGTCAGTCTCTTACTTCTATCATTATCAGCAATTACACCAACTTCTGTAGGAACCCGGATCTGCAGATCACAACACATTGTTGGCCATGTTTATCTAGCCACGCATCAAGAACATCAACAATGTAAAGTACAACCGGTATTCCCAATGTGCAGCTGGATGAACACGGCCGGCAATATATTGTGGTCAGCAGATCCGAACTCCTTCCTTAGATGCATGGTCTGTGCCTTTTGCCAATATTGTTAAGTAGTAGTTTCGGCATCTCAATCTCAACTTTTCTATTCATAAATAGACAAGAGTTGAACTTTGTAAGAGTAATATGCCTCAAAATAAAAGATGGGTTGGTGTTCAGCTCATGGATGCAACTCAGTTTACAGTGTAAAGCATCCTGTGAGAAGCAGATGTGATCTAGTTTATTAAGCAAAAACAATAACAAAAAAGAAAATACTGAAAAGTTAATAAAAAACTATTTAATGATTCCTTACCAACGGGGTTAACACTCCTAATCCCTATGTATTAGCATAAACTTATTTATTTATATTTTGTTACTTAAGTGGTGGAACTATCCTTTACATTTAATTATTTGAAGCAGTAGCACTACAATACGGTAATATACATACAAAACCTAAAGCAGCCCAAATAGGGCTAGGGCCTAAGGGACTTGGTCCAATTCAGTTAAAGACAGAACTAGTTCAAATTTGGACTTGGGTCGAGACTGTATCACTGTGTGCTATGATTCGTATATGACTTGGTTGTATTGCAAAAGAGAAAAAAGAAAAGAAAAGTTGGTCAAAATTGGGTAAGTTCGCAAAATGAGAGCACTGCCCATTGTTAATCGTCAAACTGGCCAAAGGGTTGGTCACCTGCCATGTATCACATACAGCCTGTTGACACGAAAGATCAAAGTCATATATATATGATTCCCATCTCAGGAAATCCACCTGGCGATGTTTGGCATCGATGTCATTTTCTGAGAAAATGGCACCATGTAGGCGTTACATTGAGACTCCGAACCAATCAGCACCATTGACTGTAGGCGTGGTCTGGAATAACGTAGGCACCGTTTTCTGGGTATAAGTTTCCATTGGCTAGGTTTCCTCCTCTGTTGAGACCAATCAGTAATAGATACTACAACAGTATCAAGGCCATGGCAGGAGGAGAAGGGAGATACAACCTTGATCACCTGCAAGTAAGTATCAATCCCCTCAACCAAAGAACGGAATAGCCCCAGCTACACGAGTAGGTAACTATTTATTAACTAATTCATTGAACATAATGCCTGAAAATGATAAAGTACTAGTCTTACAAGCAGAATGAATTGATTGAGATTGTTGTATTTATCATTTGATCTGAACTTTGATGGATGGGTGTTGTGTGAGGATATGGGATCATTTTTCGACAGCAAGGACAATTCAGCAGATGATGGAGACGATGGAGAAAATGATGGAGGACCCTTTTGCTTACAGCAGCACTTGACCATCACCGACGCTAGCTACGAGAGGGAGGGGGTTACAATAGCAGGGGGGACGCCATGGGAGATATAAGAGGGGGAACAAGAGAACAAGATGAGGTTCGATATGCCCGGTATGACCAGGAATGATGTGAAGGTGTGGGTGGAGGAGAAGATGTTGTTGGTTAAAGTTGAGAAGGTGCCAAAGAAGAAAGCTGAAGATGGGCAACAAGGAATTTAATAAGAGAAAGAGGACAGAATGGTCTCCCAAGAGCTACACAGGTATAGCGGCTGAATTGCTTTGCTGGAGAATGTAGAGTTCGAGAAGATCAAGGCAGAGGTCAAAGATGGAGTCTTGTATATAACCACTCCCAAGGCCACCACTTCCACCAAACTCTTGGACATTAATGTCCAATAGCTTCTCTTTTCTGTTTCATTGTATGTGGTGCTTCTTAAGTGTAATACAATATATACCTTAAAAAGACAACTTTTTAAAAACTGTGAACACTTTCACACAGTTACAGAGGAAAGCAGGTTGTCGTGAAGTTACAGATAGAACAAAGGAAATCGGGAAGAAGAAAGGGGAAGGGGAAGAAGAGAGATTGGGGGAGAGAGAGGGGGAGAGCGAAATGTGAAGGAATTTGAGATAGAAGGGATTACTGCCGCTGCTGTTCATGTATCTTGAGGTCGGGGAAGATGAATAGTATTTTTCTCCCAATTGTTCGAATGGTTATTACAAGAGTAATATGGGGATTAAAAAATATTGCAACAGCGGATTTCAAAGGAAAGCTAATGGAAGGGAGTTTTTGTAATTTACTCTAGAATATATATATATAGGCTCATGGGGGGGGCAACCATTAAGATGGAGAGCGAGAGAGGATAAAATTTACATGAAAAACTGTTTTTCAGTGGGGAGTTTCTGAACCATAGGGGGGGCCATGGCTCCCTTGGGTCCCCCCTGGCTCCGCCCCTATATATATATTTGCTCATCAAAAAGAAAAAGAAAATAAGTAAAAACATACCTTCGAGTATTAAATCAAAAGTGTCTATTAGTTGGGAAGAAAACATAGAAAATTTGTTGCAACTCTTGTAATTTAGAGCCTATCAAAGGCCGTTGCCTAATGAACAGCCCAAAGTGACCATTCTCAGGTTCGAACTTATAATCTTATGTTTGTCAGTCCAAGATTTTACCTTACACCAAGTAATAACCCTTAATTTAGAGCCTATCAAGAGATTTTGCTTAACTGAAATTTGTCCCAAACACCCTATTTCAACAATTTCTTTCTGCACGATTATAAAGAACAAATGACCAACACTTATCTGTAATTTCCAACAAATTAAAGTCTCTCTATCAGCAAGCAATATTCCCATTCAACACGAGCCAACCACAGGAGGTTTTGCTTTTCCTTTTACTTGATAGGCGGTTTCCCTTTTTAATTGAAACAATAAATTTCTAAATTGGCTCAAGTTAGAAGCAACTGAAATTATAAAGCAGATTTTGGGCATATAATTAGATGGTCACATGGTCAGCTCCCTAAAAACATTTCTAGGATTGGTTAAAGGGGTAATTCTCTTAATTCTATCCATGAATGGACCATAGAAGGTTAGTTAAGGATGAGATTGGTAAAGATTTTTAAATTACATCGATTAAAAACCTGAACACATTAAAGAACCCAAAAATATTAAGGTCCCGTTTGTTTGCCAACATCTTGCGGGATAAATTAGTCAACCAGATAATTGATCAACTTTCCTGTATTCTTGTGCCATTACAATGGGTCCTATCAAAAATGAATTTTTCAGAATCCATACTCTCATGGAGGGTGGGTAAGTAGAAGTGCAACCAAACACTGGCACCGAAAGTTATTCGAGCAATTTTTGCTCAGGAATCACTTGCCTAGGTAAATGTGTTACTCGAGTATCAATAAATGAACGAGGCCTAAGGAGATCAGCTTGTGTTAAAAAGGTTAATCAGTCATTTAGGGGTTGTTCTGCGTAATGAATGTTTTTGTTTTTATTTATTTTTGAAATTTCCACATCAGCAAAAAAATACAAGAGCAAGTTTTTGAGCTGTATTTTTTGTTTTGAAAAGCAAAAGCAAGTTGATTTTTGTCAATAAACAATATATATATTTGAAACCATCAAAATAATGTTATTGAAGTAAAGCAAAATGTATAGTGTAGAAATTATATAATTTACGAACCATGACTTGAAAAAGCAAATGAAAACATGTTCTTTAAACCAGAAATCCATGAACATGTTTTTGTTTCTGTTTTAAAAACAAAAGGCACACGCACAATCAAGAAATTAAAAGTTTCTGTCTTTTTGTTTTAAAAGCTTTTTTTTTTTTTTTTCAAACGGGTTGATTTTCTTTTCTTTGAAACACAAAGAAGAAAAATAATTCATGTTAAAACACCCCCTTAAAATCTCAACTCAACATTGAAATATTAACCAGATCAGACAGTTCCCGTGACTGTCCGGTTGCCAAAGATCCCGGTTCAACAAATGAACCAAACGTATAAGATCCAATATAGTTAATGCGATCCAACAGTCTAGCTTGTTTCTTCCAGATCAAAACCTTCTAGATTCATACTACCTTGAATTCTTCTACTGTGGATATCAATAACATGGATCAGACTTTTCCAAGTTCCAACCATGGACTCTTCATTAGGTCAGCAGATAACAGCTGAAAAATTAATGTACCAGAAGACATTCTTGTGCTAGAAGAAACAAAAAGTCAAAAAACGGTTAATCAGTCACAACTCATAAGGGAAAAAAAGCAAAGTAAAAACAAAGACAAAAACGGTTGATCGCCTCTTGACGAGTAAAATGATAGCAGATATCACATAAAACATTGTTTAATACTTAATTAGTTGAGCTTTATTTATCAATAAAATTGAAGATGGATCTTATGGCATTTCCAATTAAATGCTGTTCATGTAAGTTCAATTCAAGTATTAGTTTTTGGGGTATATTTAGTTTATCCGATCACAATTAAAATTACACTTTAGTGAGAGTGGCCAATTTCTTGCCCTATCATGCTTTTTTTTTTGAAAAAGATTTTTTTCATTAATTATTATGGTTTTATTATTATTTTTGTATTATCTTTAGGTAAAATTATACAAAAATCCTCTTATAACAATTCTATAAAGGATAAATTTCTTAAACTATCCCTACGTTTTAGCTAATTGACTAACTATATCCTTATTGTTGTTTAACTATTGCTTTGCACTACCCCTAATGTTTCTAACAATTGCCTAAACCCTTACCGTTAATGCTCTATCATAAATTGTTCACATGTGACATCAAATGACTATTATATTTATCAAAAAATCCTAATTTACCCATTATTTCTTCTCAATCTAATTGTCTTTTTCATTACCTGCACAGATGAAATGGTCATTGAACAAGTAGTCACCAGGGACGAAGCAACGACAAATTAAAGTTATCAAAATACCCTTATCATTGTTAATGCATTATCATACATAATTTAAAGTTTCAACTTTACCCTCCACTAATTTATTTTGCTAGACAACTTTCAAAGAATAATTCTCCTTAATCTTCTTGGACAAATGTAAAAGGGGTGAAGTGAAGTAAAATTAATACATTACATCAACCATTTTTATTTTTGGTATTAAACATTGCTGGAACTCCAACTAATGAATGGCCCATTGTAATTTAAAAAATGGCCAAAAACCACTTTTTGGGTCAAATGGATTGACAGTCAACCACCTAAGTTAGTGGGTCAGTGACCAAGTCAATGATTTTTGATTAAAACTGTTCAAAGATGAAATGAAATCGGTTGCTTGAAAGGTTTCTGGGCCGAATGGTCTAACTATTATTATAATTATAATTATTATTATTATTATTATTATTATTATTATTATTATTATTATTATTATTATGATGATGATGATGATGATGATGATGATGACGATGATGATGATGATGATTCAACAAAATTTGTATTATCAAGGTCCACTTAAAATTGTTATTTGACAACGATAAATGTGTTAAAGAGTGAAGGCTGAAAAGGGCACAAATTTGCATTATCCTTGATATCCATTGAAACAATCCCAATAGTCATAAAGGATAATGAGGGCACATGACCACTTGAGTAATGATGATTGACCGGCTCTCTTGGCTGCCGATTTTCATTAATCCCTCGATTTGATTCAAAATTAATAGCAATTCCAATTATGGTTGAGCATTGTGTCCACCTAAACTATTAAAAAAGTTAGTTTTGACCCAGTATTCAAAACTTGTTTCAGGATACAACCACCGATTTTTACGACCTTGTGATGAAAACACCAAACATGGCCCAATCTCGGCAAGGCTTGTGTTTAAAACCATTAAGAAATAAGAAACCGATTTGAAGCGAGACTGATAATAATGACATTAAAGCGTGTACGTGTGCTTCAAGGTTAGGTTCAGTCCTTAAATGAGCCAAGTTGTCTTTCAAGAAAGATGTTAGGTTCATATCTTATTATATTACTTTATTGCTTGCTCTTTTGTATCTCTAATCAAACCCAATTTAAACCAACTTAACGCAAGCTGTGAGGTTTTCTTAAAATCAAGAAAGACTTGGGATATGTTTGGTTTATAGTGAAAATCCTGCATGGGTACAATTTTATACCCAGTTCAGTTCTGCTTCCATTTGTTTGTACATTATAGCTATGATTTGCATTCTTACCTCATGCAAAATTCATACTTCTATCTCTTTTGTATTTATTTGCAGTGCAAATTTTGCATCCCAAAATTTGATGTAAAATTTACACCACCTTCCTTCTATCTCAATTCTTTCTTATAATGAAGTGAGGATAGTGCCATCTTGCATCTTGCCTCTAGGGCTGTCAATGGAGCGGATATTTATCCAACCCAACCCAATTCAATATGAGTCTATTCCATATATGGATCAGGATTGGATCATTAAGTCTGGATTGGTCTAATTCAATATCTTATATATTTGACCATCCAACCAGTTCAAGTTGATCTTGATTTGGACGGTGCCCAACTCAGACCCAGTCCATTGACATCACTTACCGGCCTCATTCCTAGACAGATAACCCTCTTACCCTCCTCCCTATCTCATTTAATTTGGAGGTAATTTCATTTTACTTCTTATAAACAAACAAAATAAAATCAAGTCTTAAGGGATAGTAAACCAGGATTTCCACAACCTTTTTGCACTCATAAATTTGCACCGGGTCAGTTTGGAAGGAGTATAAATACATATATATACAGTACAAATACATACAAAATACAAGATTTTGTACTCCACAAATTTACATTTATACTCTTTACAAACTGAGCCAAAAGTGCAAACAAACTGAATCCGAAGGAAAGGGATACTTTTGTTAATTCTCAACGAAATGTTAAAATTAAATATTATTGATGAAGGAAGATTTGGCCCGACCTCGCAAATCACGCCACGTGGCAAAAAACAAGTAGCTCGACACTTAAAACAGCGTACTGAGGATACAAACACCAAAGGGAGGAGACCAGCGGTCCGGACTCCCTACAAGGTGCCCGAAACCCCTACTTGGAGTTCGAACTCCCTACAAGGTGCCCGAACTCCCCACTCAGAGCTCGAACTCCCTACGAGGAGCCCGAACTCCCAGCAAGGTGCCCGAACTCCCTACTTAGAGTTCAAACTCCCTACGAGGAGCCCGAACTCTCCCTTTGGCCCCGTCACCCAAAGCAGAGACCCGAACCGGCCCGTCTTATGACAGTTCGGGACCCCCCTTTTATCCGAACTCAAGACTTCGCCTCACGCACCGCTCCAGGCACTTCGCTTCCAGAGCATTGAAATGAACGAACCACACCGTACCTGACACCGAAGGAGTCCGTATCCAGGGGCGGCGCACCTGACTGACTTGGGATCTTACGCTTGACGGCCGCATTTCAAACGGCCACCTGTCACCGCTACCCCCAATTACAGAGACGGCTCCGACAAAAAGAGTAGTGACGGTTCTGCCCCAGCAGAGGAGATGACACCCGAACTGGCAGAAGCACGAAAATACTCATTCCCGACCTGACAGGAGTTTAGGAGTGAGTGCGCGAGGTGGTTATAAAAGGCTCTCCACCCCCGAAGAGGAGGTATGAAAACTTTGCGCAATCTGGTTTATCTTGCCTTTGAAGGATTCTAACTTAAGCTTCGGAGCCTTTACACCGAGTTGTCCCCGAAGCTTCCTCATCTCCTTCGTTTCAGGTTCCCCGCTACTCAGTTCAGAGGCAAGGTCGTTGACAGCTAGGACCGACCGGATTGCGCATCATCAATTGGCGTCGTCTGTGGGAAACGCTTCAAAAAAGCCTCCCTCCAAACTCTCATACCCCCTTTTCTTCTTCAAAAAACCCAACACTCATGGCCTCTTCCAGCAACGCTGGACGTGGCATGGAGACAAACACCACCGGGAAACAACTTCAAATTCCCGTGGTGTGCATTGGACAGTTCACCATCCCCCTTTCGGTGGATGGAATCCCCAGCTTGAATGCGCCACAAGCAGTGGCGCCCGTAAACATTCCTGCCACAAGCATCCCCTTTCCTCCCCCTATTGAGACAACCTTTACTGAACTGACGGCCGTCCCCCTGGCAGCCGGCCAAAACCGGTTGGACGACCTGATGCAGTGCATGCGGGCAATGCAAGCCCAAATGCAACAGTTCCAGCAACACCAGCTTCACCAGCACCAAGTGTTGCACAACATCTCCCAATATCACTACCACAACAGTTCCCCCAACTGCCACTGAACCAACCACTATTTCCACTTCGCCACCCTGCTCCGAGGCCTGTCAAGGCCTCCCCACAGGATGGACGCCCCCACCAAGGAAAGGCCTCCAGGCCCCAGAACCCCCCTAACAGCCAGGCCTCGTCCCCAGGCCGAAGAAAGAAAAAAATCATCCCCGCCTCGTAGCTCGCAGGCGGGTCGGGAACCTCGCCCGCGAGATCGGCACCTCGGCGCTCCAAGCCCGAGTTCCCGCTCACGGAAAACCGATTCGGCGCCCTGGCAGCAGCAGACTACCAGCATTCCAGGCCCATCGAGCTCGACAACACAGAGGCCAACAACGCTAGTACAAGGCCCACTCAACAACGAAGGCGCCGGCGAAGTCGCCGAACCGCCACCCGTGTCCTGTCAAAGCTCAAAGGCAAAGAAGAGACAAGCTCGGACGAGGTAGGAGTTGCCCCGATTCTCTCAGTTCCTTCCCCCCTCGCATCAGAACTCCTGGTAGTCCCCCTACCCAAAGATTTCAAGCTCCCACCTCTGGACAAGTATGACGGGTCCTTCGACCCCAACGACCACGTTGACGCTTTTCCAGTCCCAAATGCACCTCGCCAGGACCAGTGAATCGTGCATGTGCGTGGCCTTCACCACCACCCTCAGGGGGGTAGCCCGCACTTGGTACAGGAACCTGGCCCCCGGGTCGATAAAGTGTTGGGCTTAGTTCGTGCAGGTCTTCACCGCACACTTTGTCACCAGCAAACGGTGCCCCAGAGCAGAGGAAAGCATCTTCGGAGTAGTCCAAAAGGAAGGAGAATCCATACAGGGCTACATCAAGCGATTCAATGAAGCATGCTTACAGATACCGCGGTTGGACCCCGCGGTGCAGCTCGCGGCGGCAAAAAGAGGGGTAACGCACAAAGAGTTCAAATGGCACATGGTAGCGAACTAGCCCGCAACCGTGGCCGAATTCCTCAAGCTCGCAGACAAGTTCATGAGGACAGAGGAAGAAATCAATCAATGAACCGAGGGCGGGAACGAGAAAAGAAAGAGGGAAGGCAAGCCCTCCAACCCAGTCGACAGGAAAAACTCGGCCTAAGAGCCGAAGCCGAACCAGTCGTTCCGAGCTCCCCCACCAGTTCGGACGGAATAAACGCCATTGAACACAAGGCGGACCGAGATCTTAATGACGATCAAGGACGCCCCATACGTGAAATGGCCACCTCGCCTAAAGGGAAATCCGAACGAAAGAAATAAGAATTTGTATTGTAGTTTCCATAGAGACCCTGGTCATAGTACTGAGCAGTGTAATAATCTCCGGGACGAGATAGAGGGGCTCATCCGTTGCGGATACTTGAGAAACTTTGTACAGCACAACAATAATAACAATAAGGCAGGTCGGCAAGGGGAGCACGAAAAGGATGCCCCCGAATCTAGCAGCAGACCTGTTGAACCGTTGCAGCGGCAGCCTCCGGAAGAGAGGCCAGTTCGGGGAACCATCCATGTAATTGTGGAAGGTTCGGTGGTAGCAGGGTGTACCTCGGCAGCAGCCCGGACTTCAGTTCGCGAAGCGGCCCTCGAGGAACGGAACCCCCCAAAGAGACCAAAGACCGAAGAACTAATCTTCTTCACGGAGGACGACGCGCGAGGGGTCCCCTACCCCCACGATGACGCGCTTGTCATTAAACTAAGGATTAGCGACTTCGAGGTCAGACGCATACTCGTAGATTCGGGCAGCTCGGCGGACATCCTCTTTAAATCAGCATTTGACCAGCTACAGTTACAGAGGAGCGAACTGAAGCCCGCGAACACTCCCCTGGTGGGTTTCAGCGGAGAGGAAGTCAGGCCCCTCAGAAAAATAATAGTACCTGTGCAAGTCGGCACATGGCCTTGTGCAGTCAGACTCAACCATGATTTCCTGGTGGTCGCGACCCCCTCCCCATACAATGCCATAATAGGGAGGCCGATCACGCATATCCTACAGGCGGTGGTCTCCACCTACTATTTGGCCATGAAGTTCCCTACGGACTTCGGTGTGGGGGTAGCGCGGGGCGACCAAATCGAGTCCCACAAGTGTTATGTTGCCGCCCTGAAGGGAAAAACCAAGGCAGCCGACGACCTCGAACTAGAGTGGCCTGCGGAGCAAGGCGAGGAACGAGCTTCGCCCATAGAGGAAGCAGTCGCAATCTTGACTTCGGCTACGGACCCAGCTCGCACACTCCAGATCGGTGCTTCCGTCGAGGAGCCCCTACAAACCGAACTGGTGAGTTTTTTACTTCAAAATTTAGATATTTTTGCATGGCCCGCGACTGATATGCCAGGTATTAACCCTAGCCTTATAACTCACAAACTTAACACTAACCCTGTAGTCAGACCCGTTAGACAGAAGAAACGCAACTTAGCCCCAAAACGCTGGAGGGCGGTCGACGAGGAGGTCGAGAAGCTCCTCGCAGCAAACTTCATAAGGGAAGTCCATTACCTGAGCTGGGTGGCCAACCCTGTGCTGGTAAAAAAGGCGAATGGCAAGTGGCGCATGTGCGTCGACTACACCGACCTGAATCGAGCTTGCCCGAAAGATTGCTTCCCCCTCCCCAGAATTGACCGCCTAGTGGACGCGACTTCGGGACATGAATTGCTAAGCTTCCTGGACGCCTACTCAGGCTACAACCAAATCCGGATGGACCAGTCCGATGAGGAAAAAACCAGCTTCATAACTGAGTTCGGCCTGTACTGTTACAAGGTCATGCCCTTCGGATTAAAAAATGCCGGGGCGACCTTCCAAAGACTTGTAAATAGGCTGTTTCGGCCCCTGATTGGCACGAAGATAGAGTGTTATGTAGACGACATGGTCGTCAAAACACAGTTTTCACAAGAATTAATGCAAGACTTAGATTCTGTCTTCCAAATCCTGCGTCAGTTTAGCATGAAATTGAACCCCAACAAATGTGTCTTTGGCGTCACCTCGGGCAAATTCCTAGGCTACATTGTCAATCGGCGCGGTATTGAGGCCAACCCGGACAAAATAAAAGCCATAATAGATATGAGACCACCTCGGAAAGTAAAAGAAGTTCAAAGGCTAAACGGCCGCATAGCCGCTATGAGCCGCTTCATGTCCAAATCAGCAGACCGCTACCTACCTTTCTTCAAAGCAATCAAAGGCAAAAGGTTCGAGTGGACCCAAGACTGCCAGCTCGCGTTTGACGAGCTAAAAGGTTACCTCGCCAGTGTGCCAACCTAAGCCCGGCTCGAGGAGGGCGAGGTCTTAGAATTGTACCTCTCGGCAAGCGACGAGGTGGTCAGTTCGGTACTAATAAAAGAAACAGACCGGGTCCAGCGACCCATATACTATGTTAGTAAAATTTTGCAGGGAGCAGAGATAAGGTACCCGTAGATAGAAAAGCTACAGTATGCACTGGTGATAGCAGCTCGTAAACTCCGCCCGTACTTCCAAGCTCACACCGTCATCGTCCTGACCGACAAACCTCTGAGACAAGTTTTACTCAAACCCGAGGTTTCCGGTCGACTGACGAAATGGGCCAACGAACTCAGCGAGTACGACCTCCAGTACAAGCCAAGAACTGCTATTAAGGCCCAAGCTTTGACAGATTTTATCGTTGAATGCACGTTTAGCCTCGAAGCCCCTGAGCCGATCGAGCCCGAGATCCCTAGCTCGGGCGAGCTCGGAGCTCCCAAGCCAATAGAGTCTGAACCCCGTGAAGTTGCAGCCAGTGTAGCATCTCTCCTGGTTAGACCAAACACGAACTGAGATGAGGAGCCCTGGATCCTTCACGTAGATGGCTCCTCGAACCAGTAGGCCAGCGGGGCTGGAATAGTGCTACGCGGCCCGAGCGGAACAAAGTTGGAATACGCACTACGCTTTGAGTTCGCGCCATTCAACAACGAGGCGGAGTACGAGGCACTGATAGCCGGGCTAAACCTAGCGCACAAGGTCGGAGCAAAGCACATAGTTATCTGCAGTGATTCCAGCTCGTGGTCAACCAAGTTACAGGAGAGTATGAAGCACGCGAGCTCACTATGATTGCATACTTGGCAAAAGCAAAGGAGGCCCTGCTCAACTTCCAGTAACACTTCATCAAGCAAATCCCGAGGTCAGAGAACACTGAGGCCAACGCCCTGTCCCGACTAGCCAGCACGAGCCACAACGCCATGAGAACCGTGTACATAGAGGACTTACCTCGGCCCAGCATTCTCGGTGGGGCAGAAGAGGTCGCTCCCGTCACCGAAGCAGAGCCGAGCTGGATCGACCCACTCGCGAGCTTCCTGTTAGACGGAACCCTCCCCGCGGACCGCAATGCAGCCAAGAGGGTGCAGCGCCAGGCAGCCAAATACGTAATAATAGACGAACCGTTGTACCGACGATCCTACACGCTCCCCTACCTGCGATGCTTGCGCCCTGCCGAAGCCGAGCTCGTACTCCACGACACTCATGAAGGCTTGTGCGGCGGACACCTGGGGGACAGAGCCCTCACCCAAAAGGCACTTCGACAAGGATACTACCGGCCAACGATGAAGACAGAGGTCGTCGTGCTCGTCAGAAAATGCGACAAATGTCAGAAGCATGCCAATATCCACCATCATCCTGCTGCCGACCTCAAATACCTCACCAGTCCATGGCCCTTCGCTCAATGGGGCATCGACCTTCTGGGGCCATTCCTACCAGTGACAGGCGGGAGAAAATTCTTAGTGGTAGCAGTAGATTACTTCACAAAGTGGATAGAAGCTGAACCTCTGGCAACAGTTACAGCCCGAAACATACAGAACTTCTTTTGGAAGAACATAGTATGTCGCTTCGGGCTACCTCGGGTACTGATCTTCGACAACGGAAAACAGTTCGAGGATATCAAGTTCCAAGAATGGTGCCAAAGTATGGGAATTAGTCAGAACTTCACGTCGGCCACACATCCACAGGCAAATGGCCAAACAGAAGTAATGAACAGAGCCATCCTCCGCGGACTGAAAGCACGACTAGACCGAGCTAAAGGGTTGTGGGCGGATGAGCTACCAAGTGTCTCGTGGGCTCACCGAACCACGGAAAAAACCGCTACGGGAGAGACCCCCTTTAACCTCACCTATGACACCGAAGCGGTAATTCCGGCGGAAATCGAAGTACCTACGCTGCGACTAGAAGCATACGACGAGCAGACAAACAAAGACGAGTTACGCACCAATCTCGACCTACTGGACGAGGTGAGAGACCTCGCGCACATCCGAACTGTGGCCTACCAGCAAAAGGTAGCTCGGTACTATAACGCGCGAGTAAAGAAGAGGAACTTCCGCGTCGACGACCTGGTTCTCCGTAAGGTCATGGTTCCCGAACCCGGCGTAGGAAAACTCAGACCAAATTGGGAAGGACCCTACTGAGTAAAGAAAACACTCGGGGGGGCATACGAGCTCGAAACCCTAGAGGGAAAACAAGTACCCCGAGCATGGAACATTGTCAACCTAAGGCGATACTACCTATAGACCTCCAAGCAAAGTGGATAAAATCACCACCAAAGCCTACGGGCCAGGATGCCGAGCTAACGAAGGAATCTCGGCACAAGCAAGCAAAGAAAACAGACCGGACGTACAGTTAGTTCGACAAATATGCTCAGTTCAGGAGAAAGAATAACCAGCACCTAAACAAGTCATTCCATTCCAAAAGTTGGGTAGTAAAAAAAAAAAATTTACAAGCCAGGAGTTATTTCTTCATCATCAGAAGGCACTTCAACAAAACCCGAAGGCCCCGCCTCGCCCTCGGAGTATTGCTCGGCGTCAGCAGCATTAGCCATCTCCTGAATTATGCGCGAAGTGGATATTGCGCTAACATCGAGCTCGGGGTACGTATTCTGGATCATCCACCGGCTTAGTTTAAAACCCCTCCTATATGAATCCACCATCAGATCATCAAAACCCGGCGAAGCGATGTACTCATCGACGACCTTCTTCTTGGCATCTTCGATACCTTGAGAAAATATCTGCGTCCTCTCCCTGATGTCCTCCTGAATATACTCGACCTGATGCTACAGATCCAGCCTCAAATTCGCCATGTGCTTCACCACCACTCCCATGACCTCGGCATCTCTGAGACCTCGCCTGCCTAATCCAGGAAAAACGAGCAGTCTCTTCAGCAGCACGAGCAGCCTCCTCAGCAGAGCGACAAGCCTCTTCGGCAGCTCGCGCCTGCCTCGAGCTCCTCTCCACCTGAGCCGCCAAGGCGTGAATAGAAGAATTCACCTACCAAAAGAGACCGAATGATCAAAAGAACCAACAAAACAAAAGCCAAAGAGCTCTAAAAAAGAGAACACTCACCACCCTGGCATGGGTAACGGCACGACAGGCCACTTGATGCAGAGGGAGATCAGTCCATGCCGCGACTTCCTCGGGGAAGATTGCCTCTTTACTCTTTTGAAGAGCATGGGTTGGCATCAACACACTCCTGAAATCCCCTGGGACCCCCGAGCCCGAGGGCCCAGCTCGCGTATGAGCAGACCCGGAGTAAGCAGGAGCACCGGAGTATGTAGGAGCCCCTGTGTATGTAGTCTCAGCATAAGGGCCCCCTGCCGGCTCTTGCATCGGAGGGACCATCTCGGGCTCCCTGGGCGGATCTTCTGGCTGATAGCCCGGCACCTCGGGCTCCGCATCCTGGGGTATCTCGGCGCGAGTTCGCATAGCAACCCGCTTTCTCCTCTTCATACCTTGAAACAAGTGCCCACCCCGGGTCCCTCGTGAATCCATCACACCTGCGAAAAGAAGTTCGCCATCAGTAAAAAGCAAGAAAGACAGCAAGATAAGAGTCTCTAAGTGAAGAACCTACCCGAGCTCAGGCCAACCGCAATGAGCTTGGCCTCCGTCAGATACTGTTGACACTTCAGCCCAAGCTGCGCCCATTGCCGAAGGCCCTTCGCCGTCTCCTTGTCAAGCGTAACCCCGGAGTCAGGAGCAGTCATTCCCCACCCGGTCTGAAAAGGCCACCCCAGCACACTTCGCACCCCGAAATAGTCCCGCTTCCATGTTGGGACCTTGTTGGGGAGCTTGTGTAAAAGCTTAAAGCCCGGGCGAGGAGACAGGTAGTAAGCCCGCCTGCGCCCGGGGAGAGGACCCGCTTGCTTCTTAAGCAACAAGATTGAAGAAAAAATCTCCAAGTCCAACGGATAGCTCTCGTCGCAGAAAAAGGAGATTGTTCCCACCAAGTTTCGAATGGAATTCGGGTGAAGCTGGCCGACCGTCACGCCGAAGTGGTTCAAGACATCGACAAAGAGGGGGTGGAAAGGCAATCGCAGCCCCGCGGAGAGCTGCTCCCGGAATATCACGATCTCATCAGGACCATGTTCCCAAGGAAAGCCACCTGAAGGTATGAAATAAGCATACTCCCCAGGCAAGTTATAGTAAGTAATGAGGGATTGGAGCCCCTCGGGCGTCATGGTCGAAGGGCCGAACTTGTCTAACATCCGACCCCGACGAGAGGTGGACGCCAAACTACCCGAGGCGCCACGACCCACGAGCTCGAACTCTTCCTCGAGCTCTACCTCCGGCTTGCTAGGGCTATCGGGGATGCAACTTGGTTCGTAGAACCTGCATCACACCCGCTGAAAGGACTATCTGAACCATCCGAGCTAGGCATTGAGAGTGATGAGATCCAGGAAAGTACTCACCAGGACAAAAGTTGTAGACCACAGGAGCTCGGACGAACGGAAGACCTTCAGCGCGAACTGAAAAAACCTAGATGCGAACTGGATGCGAGCTGATACTCAGACGCGAGCTCGAGAGAAATACAGAAGTGACAACAACTGGGGTCCCCCCCTGCTATTTATGCTCACAGTGACCGAATGGCAACGGCTTAGATCAAAGCCAATCTGACGGCCTACGGCCGCACTGACCGCACATCCCCCGAGAACGAGACGTGATTGGCGCACGTCTCTCTGAAACTGACAGCGCCGGCGCACATCTTTTCGAAACTGACGGAACGCCAGCGCATGTCTCCTCAGAAAAAACGGCAGCGGCACGTCTTTTTCAAATTTGAAAAAACGCTCGCTATCGCGCCCCCAAGTGGCGCGCTTTTTTTGAACTTTCGAAACAACGCGCGCGCCGCCACATCTATCAGCATTTAGACAGGCCGACGTGCTTCCCGCATAAGTGGACACTCGAAGAAGTCCAAGAAACCCTGACAACGCACCTCGCGCCAGCAGAACCAATATTCAAAGTGCAGGACAAATCTACCTGACACCTTGCGAACTCCCCGCGCCAGGGCAAGACCCTTAGCACAAGGAGTGGGGGGCAATTGATGAAGGAAGATTTGGCCCGACCTCGCAAATCACGCCACGTGGCAAAAAACAAGTAGCTCGGCACTTAAAACAACGTACCGAGGATACAAACACCAAAGGGAGCAGACCAGCGGTCCGGACTCTCTACAAGGTGCCCGAAACCCCTACTTGGAGTTCGAACTCCCTACAAGGTGCCCGAACTCCCCACTTAGAGCTCGAACTCCCTACGAGGAGCCCAAACTCCCTACAAGGTGCCCGAACTCCCTACTTAGAGCTCGAACTCCCTACGAGGAGCCCAAACTCCCTGCAAGGTGCCCGAACTCCCTACTTAGAGTTCAAACTCCCTACGAGGAGCCCGAACTCTCCCTTTGGCCCCGTCACCCAAAGCAGAGACCCGAACTGGCCCGTCTTATGACAGTTCGGGACCCCCTTTTATCCGAACTCAAGACTTCGCCTCACGCACCGCTCCAGGCACTTCGCTTCCAGAGCATTGAAATGAACGAACCACACCGTACCTGACACCGAAGGAGTTCGTATCCAAGGGCGGTGCACCTGACTGGCTTGGGATCTGACGCTTGACGGCCGCATTTCAAACGGCCACCTGCCACCGTCACCTGTCACCGCTACCCCCAGTTACAGAGACGGCTCCGACAAAAAGAGCAGTGACGGTTCTGCCCCAGCAGAGGAGATGACGCCCGAACTGGCAGAAGCACGAAAATACTCATTCCCGACCTGATAGGAGTCTTGGAGTGAGTGCGCGAGGTGGTTATAAAAGGCTCTCCACCCCCGAAGAGGAGGTATGAAAACTTTGCGCAATCTGGTTTATCTTGCCTTTGAAGGATTCTAACTTAAGCTTCGGAGTTTTTACACCGGGTTGTCCCCGGAGCTTCCTCATCTCCTCCGTTTCAGGTTCCCCGCTACTCAGTTCAGAGGCAAGGTCGTTGACAGATAGGACCGGCCAGATTGCGCATCATCAATTATCATTACACAAACAAGAGCAAAATTGCCGGGCCCACATGTCCCATGTTTAGAGAACCAGATTCACCATCCGCTAAGAGCTACAAGAAGCCATTGTCCCATATTTAGAGGACCATGTCCTACAATTGGATTGGTAACGGCCAAATTTCGGCCCAGGATAACATGATTACAACTCTGGTGTGTTTTTTGCCTTGCACATAATGCATACAAAAAATATTTAAACAAGTCATTGCACCATGTCGCTGATTTCTGGTGTAAAGTCTAAATTCTCTGTCTGTTTACACGTGGTCGTCCTCCATTTCATTAAAAAGTCGTCTCAGGAAATAGAGCTTTTTTTACACGTGGCAAGGACTAGAGAATAGAAACTTTGTCTCCCAAATGTTTGCTAATGGTGTGGGAAAACCTGAAGAACTAAACTCTGGTGTGAGAGAGGACTCACTCCCCTAGTCCTCTCCCCTTCTCTTCGCAGTTGAAAAATTAAAGCAGTGGTTAGATTTCATTTATTTGTCAAAGTCATAACTCATGATAACTCTTCTTGATGATATTCCAACACAACATCAACACTTACGAACATCGCAATTGCAGGCTGCTGCAGACCATAGGGACCACGAGTGGAAGGAACTTTCGCGGAGCTTACGCCCATCTGGACTCTGGATCTTCGTCTTGGGAAGTAAATGTATCAATGGACCGGTTTTGGACTGCATCCGTTCAGTCCAAAATTAATTTGGATCAATGCAGTCCGAAATATTTATTAGATTGGATTGGACTGGGTTCTTTCATAATAAATTTATATTGGATTAAGTCAATCTCTGATTCATTGATACAAGATAAGAATATAAGTGTTAATGGACTGGGTTTAGATTGAAATCAATTTAAATTAGAACAAATTTGAACAGATTAGACAGTTCAGACATTGAATTGGACCAGTCCAAAATGAACCGAAATATTCATTGGATTGGATTGGACCTGATCCATTTGTATTTGACTCACATTGGACTGGATCAAATTGGGGAGCGGCAATGGCGCTTCTTCCTTCCTGTACAGGAGAAAATGAAACATCATATTGGCGCCCCACCTAGGGTACTCCACATGCATATATCAGCGTGCATTGGGAATATCTCCCATATTTGTGGAGATGTTTCCAGTACATGGTTGAGATGTGCTGTGGGGTGTTGATACAGATTTGTATTTGGTTCTGCTGCTGTTTTATCTTAAAAATGTCATTATTTGTCATATAGTATTTCCCCATTAGAGTTTGAATTATTGTTTGGTTAAATTGTTTGTTAAATTGATGTTTATTTCAATATGTGTGATATGAAGCTTCTTTTGAATGTTTTTCTTCCACACCTAAGGGCTAAGGTGTTATTTTACTATTCAGCTTACATGACACTTAGGCTATGTTTGTTTTGAAGGAAAATGTAGGGAAAGGTAAAGAAACCTATACAAGGTTTGTAAAGGTTTCTTTAACTTTTCCTTCCTTTTCCTACTTTTTCCTTCAAACCAAACACAGCTTTTAATGATAGAAAACATGAAAAAATGTTTTTCAACCATTTTTTTTTCACTTTTTAAGTTTATGTTTTCATAATTTAGAATCTTTAGATCAATTAAAAGAATAAAACGGAAAACAACCCATTACCAGAAGTTAATTAAAGGTTAAGAGTATTTAGATCCAAATGGATGGATCTCTATTTTTGTTAGTCATCTAGTAACGTGCAAACCCTAAATGGTAGCTAGAGTTCGATCAAGATTTCAATAGTAAAGAGAGAGAAAGACTGAATATGAATCTTTCATTTCTAAAAAATAAATAAAGATTTAAAAGAGTATTAAAAAAAAACTAACGGAGACCCATGCGATGCACGAGATTTGTTAAGTTAAAGTTAAATAATAAAAATACATAAAAGTATACAATTGTTTTATATTTTTAAATTTTTAAATAATTAATAATTATTTATATTTTGAGTTTGACAATGATATATAAAAGATATGATATCTGAAAAAAATTTTACCAATCAACTAGTATCACATGGTAGCCAATAGGTGTTATTTATCAAAATTCATAGGTGGATTTCCATTGCTCAAAACTCTTTAGATACCATATCTTTCTCCCGTCATAGATCTTCCCTTATATACTACTATTAATATTTTTTTACAACACAAAAATAACAATAATTAATTTCAATTAGTTCTGTGTAGACCAGTTTATGGGTCAGGTTGGGCTAGGTTCAGGCTAGGCTTTGTATATGTATCAACAAAATACACTCAGGCCCGAGCCCGAGCCCAAGCCCAGCCCAATCATTTGGCCTCTAGGTCTTGAGCCCGAGCCCAGCCCTCATATAAAGCCCGAAGCCTGGGCCCAAGCCTAAGCCCGAGCAAAAATTTGAAAACAGATTTTTTTCTTTTTTATTTAATAAAGTGTTTTATTTATATTAAAAACCTTCAAAACTAAAAAATGATAAACATCTCACTATTACTTGAAAAAATAGAAGAAGAACAAAGAAAAAATATTGTATATAATTTTTATTAAATAAAATATATTTTTATTATTTAATATATAGTATCAAGTCGGGCTCAGGTCAGGCTTTTTTGAGAAAGCCTAAGCCTAGCCCGAAAAAAAAGTCGGGCCGGATGCTTTAGGCCCAAGCCTAAGCCCGCAACCTAAAATTATGACCAAGCCCAACTTATAATGGGTCAAGCCAGGCCAGCCCGTCAGGCTACCCGGCCCATGAGCATGTCTAGTGCTATTCATCATACAAATGAAACCAACCAACTCGACTTGAGTTGGTTGATTTTGAGTTTTCTAGTATTTTTGGCTAGCTTTGGTTCAACATTTCCCAACCTAACCATGTTAGATTAGTTTTGCTTTGGCCATTTGTAAATTGACCAAAATTGAATGGCTCGACCATATATATATATATATATATATTATATTTTAATATAATTTTTAATACAAAAAAGTGGGAAATCCCCATATTTTCTGAGTCTAAAACATTTTATATCTTGAATTTAATTTTCAAACTTATTTTTTAAGTTTAAATATTTTGAACCAACTAACCAAATCGAAAATGGACTCAAACTGATACAACCTGAGTTGGGCGGATTTCACTAATGATAAGTTGGTTTCAGGTAGGGGTGCAAATGGACCAGATCATGATCCGATTCGAAGTCCGATCCTATATTCTTGGATTCAGATAGCCCCATTTCAAATCTTCAAATCAGATCAAATAATAGGATCCGATCAGAAATCGGATCAAATTTAGATCACTCGTCCCCTATCTGATTTGATAAGATAAGATTCAATCCGATATATATGTTATTTATTTAAATAAATATAAAACACATAGATATATTACTTATTTATTCATTTATAAATATACTATTTATATTGTATTTTTGTAAATTTGTTATATTATTTATTTTTTTATAAAAACGTGTATATATTATGATGAAAATAGATGAAAAGATACTTGTAGTTTTTGTTTTTCTTTATTTAAATTGTTATATTTTATTTTATTTTAATAACTTATTATTATTTTTTAAATCAAATTGGGTTGGATCAGATTCGAAAGTCTGACTTCCTCATTAGATTCGAATTTAGATCCATGTGTATCATATATAGGATCTGCAATTAACAGTATCAGATCGAATTCAGATATACCCTTATTCAAATATGATCCAATCTATTTGCATCCCTAGTTTCGGGTGACCAACTCTCCAAGCTAACTAGGTCGATTTGGTTGGCCCAACAACCAACAACCGAACCGAACCAACCCCCGAACACTCCTAATTTTAGCTAAATTCATATTATAATCTCTAATAAATAAAAATGGTTTAATCTCCAATAATTATTGACATTTATTTATTTTGAAGTTATTACATAATATTAAATATTTTGTTAATATAATTATTTAGCTATTTTTAATATTTTGTTATTTTATATATTTAGTGATTGAAATATTTAAACAATATTTTATTTTTTAATGTTAAATATTTATTTATTTGAATACCATTTAAATTGAATAATCTAGCAAACAATAATTTTGTAAAAATATAAAATTATTAATAATATGCATAATATTAGATCTATTATAACTATTTTTGTGTTTTGTAATGAATACTTTAAAGTTATTATATAATTTCATGAGAATATTAAATAATTTTTTAATTCAAACTTTCTTTAGATATAGATAAAAAATAGGGGAGAGGAGAAATAGGATAAGAGATAATTTAGGAGATAAATCTCTATTAAATAAGAGATAATTTAGGAGAAAGTGAAGAATAATGGAAAAAGTAGTTAGGAGAGAATATTATTTAGATTATTGAAAATGTATGAAACAGAGAGAGTATAAATATTTTTTATGTTTTTAATAAATATTTTTAAAATTATTATATAATTTTATGAAAATATTAAATAAATTTTTAATTTTTAATTCAAACTTTCTGTGACCTGGCCCCTTAGCCCCTGTCCGACACGGAATTAAATGAACGTAGTTAATATACTTCTTGGGTTTACGGTGAAAGGCTGAAAGCTGAAAGCAAAAGCAGAAGCGACATCCAATTAATTCTTCACGAGAAACTTCTCTCGGATAATTTGCTTTCCCAAATAACAGCCATTCCGCTGGCTGCTTCCCTTCTTTCTCCTTATCGCCCTGACTCAAAGGTTCATCTATCAATAATAAATGAATAAAACAAATTCTACAGTTCGTGCCATCTCTATACAACCATGAGTTTCAAAATGAGTCTGCATCGTAGCTTAAACCAAACTTTTAAAAATTGATTTGAAATTGGAATTGTTTTGGTCACCAATTTTTGAATTCACAGTTTGATTTAAACTTATTCATGGGTTGGATTGGACTGGGCTGGGCTGGGCCGGGTTTCAACTGTTATCAGTATAATATATTAAAACCTGAGCCTGAGCTCAGCCTGACCATCGGGCCTAGATTTTAGGCAAAAGTTCGGGCCTCACAAAAGCCTGAGGCCCGAAGCTCGACATGTATTAGGAATGGGGACATCAGAGTGCCACTTTAATTGACAGAGAGAGAGAGAGCTGGAGTTGTTTGTGGTTGCCGGAGTGCTACTATAAGGGAGAAACCTGGAATTGTTTGTGGTTGCTGGAGAATCAAAGAGACAGAAAATGAGACCTTGCTGCTCTCACTGGTCGCCAGTTGCGGGAGAGATGATACCGTTCACCACTCATTGGTCGTCAATCGCCGGTTGCCGCTTGTGGAAGGAGATGATCCAACATGTACCGCCACACTGATGTGGAAGAGAAGAAACTTCCAAGTTTTTGCAGGTTCGAACAAATTGAGGGAAAGAGATTGAGAAGAATTAGGATTAGAAAATAATAAATATATATATATATATATATATATATATATATATATATATATATATATATTATTGTCGGGTGGGATCGAACTTTTATGTGAAATCCCAACCCAAAATTGAGTCGGACTTAGATAATGGGGCCCGGGCCCAGGCCTGGACCCAAGGGCCTAATAATATGTCCAAACCCGATGAAATCAATGGTTTTTGACCGAGGGCTGGGTTAAGAAGGGACCCAGCCCTTCTTAAACAGCTATCGGCTAAATGGTCCAACCAATACTGGCTTAAACAGTAAGAACTAAGAAGGGACCCAGGTGTTAATAAAGAAGGGTAGTGACGCCATGATTACAGCATATAGGGTCGACGGTTACAACCCCAAACCAGCAAAGGTGAGTATTTCTTCATATGTCTGGTATTAGTCAGCGCCACCATCAGAGACACTGTCTCGTGCCAATAAACAGAATCATTTTACCCAACCCACTAGACGTCAAGCACCGAAATGATTGTCTTCTAAAGTATTTCAACTTTGAATTACCTTCCAAGGTTCAGCTCCGAAATGATTGTCTTTGGGATTTATGAACTATGAATTCAAATTCCATTCCAAGGTTTGACCCCCGCCTTAGCAAATCCGTACTCCATATGCAACATCTATGGATTTGCAAGTGTTTATTTGCCATATAAAAGAGAGGAAAAATGTTTGTTTCTAACATTTTCCTATTGTGAGAAGAGTGCATTATTGTATCCATTGAATGACTCTTTGGATCTCAAGAGAGATCATCATACAGCTTTTTACATCGATTTGAAACAAATAAGAAAAGAACAAAATGGATTATAACTGTGAATCATTTTGCATATTTAGTATATAATCGCAAACAAACGCAACCTTTGACTATTTGCCAAGACTGCCTTAGGTTGCCATTGTACTGGTGTAAATGGATGAGAGTGCAAAAATGATTCAAGATTTGATTCTAAATTTCGGATGGTGAGTATTAACAACATCAAATATGGAGGGGGACCAAAAGGAATGTATGTATGTACTAACTGATATCAAAGAAGAGCCATCGCGGCATACAGCATTTGCTTCTGCGCTTATTTGGATGCCCAAGCGGCGTCTCATTCGTTTTGGGTGGGTATCATCGGCTGTTCACGTTGGCGTGTTCCATTGGCAATTGGGCAAGTAAGGAAGGAAGGAAGATGACGTAGCCATTTGGAGAAACGAAGACCATGTCAGTTACGATGACGTGGAAAGATTAGCACGTGATCTCAGAGAAAGAGAGAGAGAGAGAGAGAGGTGAGACACATGTCAGGGGGATTGACCTCGCTGGCGCAGGATAGCGGGGACCACGATCGGACTTCTCTCTCCATCAGCTCATTAATTGACTTCACATGCTATGAGATGATGTCTGCTTCTGATTCCTCTTTCCTTTCTTACCTCCCTTTCGCCAAACGCTATATGTGCGTCTAATCTAATGGAATGCGCTGGGCGCTGGCCTAGTGGCCCTGTTCTGTTCTATTGCTGCTTCATTCTCCACTCCGTGAAATAAATAAAGCAGTTGAACTCTCTTGACAAGGCATTTAAGTCTCTCTTAAATGCTGCAACCATTCTCGCACGGCCATTTACTCAACTCAGGCCCAGGCTTCCCCCTTCTTTACTTTTTTCCTTTCTTTTTCTCTTCATACCATTTTGAGGAAGAAGCTCGAAAGAAAAAAAAAAAAGGGGGAAATTACATATACGCTGAGAGATTGGGGAGAGAGAGAGAGATTGCTTTGGCTTTGAGTAGAGAAGGAAAACACAGGAAAACAGATAGATAACAATCATGGCTTCTTCTTCTTCTTCAATTTCTTCTCTGTCATCAAAAGCTTCAGTTTCACCTCCTCCACCACCTCATCATTCCCCTCTATTCACTCCTGTGAGTTCTCAACCATCCATACAGACAATTTTCAGGCCACATTTATACAGAAAAAAATCTATAAAAGCTTATGGGTTTATTTCGGTTCTCCGTTTTGATATAACTTGGTCTTTGTTATTAGCTGCAGATTCGAGAGAACGAAGATGAAGAAGAAGAAGAGGAGCAGCACCACCACTACTACAACAGACGAACCCCAACCTCCCATACTACTGAACAGAATGTGACCTCAAAGCACCAGCCAACACCCCTCCATCATCATTCCATGAACAACAACGCTAAGCCGTCGTCCCGGAAACGACCGGAGGCCAACGACGAAGACGACCGTTCGGTGTCCTGCAACAAATGCCGGCCCACCTCCCGTGAGAAAATCTCGGTTGTTCCTATCGACATCAACGGCTCCAACAAGCATCCGAACGCAAGCCCCAATGGACTCTTCAGATCTATCTTCTTGTCTTTAACGAGAAAGAGCCCCAGGTCATCAGAGTCGTCATCTTCAACCGCCAAGGAAGAGCAATGGAAGCTCGTCGTCGCGGACCTGTCGCAGAAGCTCATTCAAGCCACTCGGAAGAGAGACGAAGCTCTCCAAGAAGCTTCTCGACTTAAGTACTCCATGTCCGAGTTAGAGAAGAAGCTCAACAAGCTTGAGATCTACTGCCACAACCTGAAGTCTGGTCTCGAGGTATGTAGCAATTCACCACATCTGGTGCCGAAAAATATCAACCCTGCGATGGTGATGAGTGCCGTCAAAGGACTCGAACATCAAGACTCGGTCATTGAATCATTTCTCAGCTCGGTGTCCGAAGCCCGGTCTTCGGTCCGGACTCTGAGCCGGTCTCTCACCCTCCAGCTCCGGCAGATGGGTTGCAGAGTCTATGAGCGCATCTCTGCTCTTCTCCAACCTTATGACGTAAAGGTTTCATTTTCCAAGAACCCAAGAAGCATCATGTTCTATCTGGAAGCACTCCTAAACCGAGCATTCTACGAAGACTTCGAATCCATCGGATTTCAGAAAAGTGGGTCCGAGCGAATCCTCAATCCAATACAAAAATGCGAAGCGAACTACGCTTCCTTCACTCTTCTCAGGGGACTCACCTGGGACGAGGTGTTGAACAAAGGAACCAGACACTTCAGCGAGGAGTTCAGCCGGTTTTGCGATCGAAAAATGAGTGAGATCGTGGCGATGTTGGGGTGGAATCGGGCGTGGCCGGAGCCACTGCTGCAAGCATTCTTCGGTGCGGCGAAGAACGTCTGGCTTATTCATCTGTTGGCTTGTTCGGTGCACCCAGCCTTACCCGTATTCAGGGTGGATAAGGGGATGAGGTTCGATGGGGTGTACATGGAGGACATGGGTGCAGACAAAGCTCGGAAGCTGGTTCCGGCAGTGGTCCGGATCATGGTGGCACCAGGATTCTACGTCTACAGTAATGTGGTCAAGTGTAAGGTTCTGTGCAGGTACGATAATACCGGTCAGGGTTTATCACCCTAAAACAAACAGCTCCATCAGATCAATTCTGTAAAAAAGAGGTCGTTAACATATAAACGCATCAAATAAAAAATATGATTTACATTACAGGGTCTGTTTGTTTGTGGATAGAGGTAGAAAGACCGTTTTGGGAGGAGGTGAAAGTAAAAGTTCGGGGTTGGCGTTTTCTTCTTCCTTGATTTGTTTTACTTCTTGTATCTATTCTTTTGATCTCTAGCGCATAGATTCCAATTCGGAAGCGTTGAAAGTCATGATTCATGGACCGTAACTGCATCTCCTCTGCGTTGAAGGTTTGTTTGGATGTGAGAAAAATGGATAATCACTTTTTTTTTTGTTCGTAAAGCTTCTCGTAGTAGTCGCAGGTCCTCTCAAACACACAGTTCACAGTTCACAGTTCACAAGGGAGTTTCGTCTTTTCCTTTTCAGTTGTCCCCTCTATACGCTGTGGTCTATACATACAAAAGCAACGTTGGGTGCAGGGCCACTGCCATTAATGTATTGTTACAGTTTGGACCCACCTCATCTGAAGATTTGTTCATATCTGACGCCAATTAGTTCGATTGGTTGGTGTAGCGAAGTAAATCCATTATGGCGCAGCGATTTTTGGTAGACGTGTAGGGCTGTTGATTATACGGTTCAGACCGCTAAATCGATCCGAATCAAACGAAATTGATGATTTGGTCTGGTTTAGACTTAAAAACGATCTGATTCGATTTGGGACAATTTCAAATTTCATGTTAAAATTTCAAATTAGTTGTCTGCATTTTAGTAACCGAACCAAATCTTAGACTGAAATATATTAATACAAATAATATTTTTTTGGTTGCATATTATATTGTATTATTAGTATATACAATAACTTTTTAAATTCCGCTTCAATAGAATGGTTCAAATCACATCAGAAACTGGACCAAAACGCAATGGTTTGGTTTTTTATATTAAAATGGTTTGATTTGGTTTAAGAATTTCTAATACTGAAATTCACTAGTTTAGCTTGAACTGGATGTGAGGTTATTTTTGGTTTTAGGGTTTCAATGATATCTTTTGCTATGAAACAGAGAAAACCGCTATCTTAAGAGATTAAAAAAGGTAAATTTCTTATTAGTACTTTATACTTTGGGCTTGGTTCCTAAACTTTAAAATGCAACAATTTAATACCTGAACTATTAAGATGTGCCAATTTTGTACCTATCGTTAATCATATATACATTTGAAAAGACATAAATGCCCATTGAGTGTCATCTAACTTTCTTTATCAAAAATCCAAATGTTGACAAAAAAAAAAATGAAGTCTCAAATCCTTACCTCTTCTATTTAGAAAAGTTGGGGTCACCAAAGTACCCATTTTGACATTACCCCAACTTTCTTGAATAGAAGAGAAAAGGATTTCGGACTACTCATTTTTTTTGTCTACATTTGGATGGTTGATAAAGAAAATTCGATGACATTCGAAGGGCATTTGTGTCTTTTCAAATGCCACTTAATAGCTGGTTGACAACTGATTAATGCTAGGTACTGGATTGACATGTTTTGAAAGTTCGGGGACCAAAGTGACATTAGGCCCAAAGTACATAGTACTAATTGAGAAATTTTCCTTGGCTTAGTTTGGAAAGAATACAAATACAAATGTGTAGAGTGCAAAACCTCATATTTTGTATTATTTTGTAGGTATTTGTATTATACATGTTTGCATTTGTACTCCTTCCAAACTGAGCCTTATACAAATATGTACAATACAAAAGATATATAAAATAATACAAAATACAAGGCTTTGCACTCTACGTATTTGTATTTATACTTCTTTCAAAATGAGCTTTTAAAAAATGGAAACATGGCTGTTTTAACAACTGAAAAGCATATTTTATGAGCAACTTTATAGTTCTGTTACTGATCCCCTATTATTTGCTATGTAAATTTGAAACAAAGTCAAATTTTGCACCTAGTTTAAGTTAAGTTTGGGAGTGCTTATTTTTTAAGTTCTTATTCAAATAAGCATTTATTTTGGTCCAGGACCACACCAATAAACACTTATTTGTATTTGGGAAATTAGCCCAAATGAGTTCTTAAAATAAACACTTATTCAAGAAGCTCAAAATTTTATCTTATACTACCCCTATTTGAAATAACCGCTTTTTCACCAAATACTCATCAATGCTTATAATTAGGATTTACAATCTTATATGATATAATATTTGTTCTTATGTCCTATTTGCAGTCATTAACAATGCAAATTTGCATTGCAAAAACTGATGTTAAATTAGTACCACCTTCTCTCCTATCTCAATTCTCTTTTATATTATTAAGTTGGGACCGTCATTTTATTTCATAACTCACTCCAAACAAATAGCATTCCTCCTACATTCTCTTGCATATGAGATGAGACTACATTTTACTTCTCACAATTGCAAAAATCAAATCTGATGCAAAAGTAAACCAGAACTTACATTCCCATGCATTTGCACCAATGCAAATGAAATTTGCACTGCAAACAAACTAGCTACCTTTCTTAGTGCCCGTGCGATGCATTGGATATTTGAACCAATGAACGATACCACAACCAGGTGTATTAACCAAGTTGGGTGCAGCCACTTGGTTGATTATTGACTACCTTTGTTAGTGCCAATTTGTTTGATTACTAAATCTTTTGTCCCAAAATGAAATCATACTTCAATTTCTTTATCCTAATTTATCAGGATTGATAATGTTAAGAAAATAAAGCAAACTTAGAACATGATAAATGATTCCATTTGGTATATAATGTAATTTACGTGTATTTAAGTGTTCAAAAAGTGAAAATAGCTGCTTGTAATTGATGTGCTTGTATTTAGTTTGTGCATGAACTTCATACAAGGAGGAAAATAAATTAAGAAAAACTCAACAAACTACCATGTCCATGAAAGGATCATGCCTGCTATATTTTTAGGTAATTCCAATAAGAGCAACTCTTCCACAAGAACTTACATGAACCATGTGAATATCCATAGAAAATGAAAAATGAGACAATTACATTATGTGATATATTTCCTTTAAAATAAAGCAAAAGTAGTAAACAAAAAGAATCTTCAATTTAAATTTCATATCAAACAAAATCTTGAGTGGAATTGATTTAATTTCCTAGATAGTTCAACTAATAGAAATATATTCAAATAAATAGAAGAATATTGATGTTGCAATTTACACAAATGAAGCACTCCAGAGAATTCTCATTTATAAGAAACTACTCATTTAGGAAGATAGCAAATGCTGCAAAGCAGCCGATCAAAGAGTATTTGAATAATTGGAAGGGTTGGTTGAAGAGGTATGTGTGCTCTTTGTTTGGCTGTAAAAAATACATAAACATCATATTAGTTGAAGTTGGGCTAGGTGTTTATGATTTTTTTGATGATCCAAGAATATCAAGTAAATCATGACAGACCATCATTAAGCATCATACCCATGTCAGTGCAGATTCTAAGGAGGCTCTGCACATGTTGCTTGAAGTTGTAGTTGGAACTTAGCCTGAAAAATGGATAAATTAAGTAGGTTAGGCTAAGCATTTGCAGAAAGCCTTTAATTAGGAAGCATCTTAGACATTTGGAAGTTCACAAACTTAAGCAGCTTAATGTTCCACCAAGTTGCTTGCCGAATGGATAAATTTTGATACTTTATTAGCTAATATACATTTCTATTTAGCCATTACAAAAGAATTCATCCTATAGAAAAATAGAGACCAACAAAACAATTATATGAGAAAAAGAAAATTATGTGTTTCTTTTGGAAATAAATACATGTAAAAAGAAATTAAATAGCAACATCAAGGCTTGTGTTCTTTAGATTGGATATTAGAGCTATTTAGATAGCTTGTTCTGAAGGTGTGCTGAGTTGGTTTATTTTGGAGAGGTCATTATATGTGGTGCATATGCGATGCAGCTTGTAGCTATTTAGTCATTCAATTTTAATGCTACTCTTTTGTCTTATATCTTTTTTGTTTACCTCTAAATTCTGATAAAAGGTTGGTTTCTTTGAGTTAGGCCATGTTTGGGAGTGCTTAAAAACAAGTGCTTATTTGGGCAGGGATCACACCATTAAGCATGTATGACTTATTCAATTTTTTCTCCATAATTCTCCCTAGTGAATTTTTAGAATACCAACTATAACCCTTTTATAAAAACATTTTTACAAAGGCACTTTCATAAAAGTAATTTTATGAAAATTACTTTTACGAAAGTAAAGTATTTTTACTAAAACACTTTTGTAAAAGTACTTTTACATGAAATCACTTTTGTAGAAGTACTTTTACATGAAAGCACTTTTGTAAAAATACTTTTACGAAAAGTATTTTTTATAAAAACACTTTTACGAAAACACTTTTATAAAAGTATTTTACAGAAGTGCTTTTATCAAAGTAGTTTTATGAAAGCACTTTTGTAATAGTACTTTTATAAAAGCACTTCTATCAAAGTACTTTTATTCATTTCACTTTGGATTGGATATTTTGAAAATTTGAAAGAAAATGAAGGACAAAAGAGTATTTATTATTTAAGTGTTCATTGGAGAAGAAGACCACCAAACACCCAATATAAAATAAGTGCTTATTTTTTTAAATATGCACTTGAAAAAGCTGGGTGCCAAATGCAAATAAGTGCTTATTCTTGTTTTTAAGCACATATTTTTAACATAAGCACTCCCAAACATGTCCTTGGTTGCAATACAAATAAGTTTGCACTGATGCAAAACTATGGCAATACAAATGATTCGAGTGTAAATTCTGGCCTATTTTTGTTTCAAATTTTGGTTTATCTTGTTTGATTACGCTATAAGTGAAGTAAATTAAGACATAAAGACATCCAAAACAAAATTAAATGAGAATTTGCATTGTTTTTCATTTGCACTCACATGCATTTGTACTAGTAATTGCACTGCAACCAAACACGGCCTTAGTTTCAACTGGTCAAGTACATCTCACTTTTGATGGTTGATAAACCAAGCATAGCCCAACTAACAGTAATAAAACTACCTAGGGGGCAATGCAAGACTTTGTCAAGAAAAATTGAAACAGAAGAAGCTTATAACGATCTCAATTGAGTCAAATCAGTCTAAGTCCAAGTCAAACATTATTTGTTGAATCATGTTTAACCGATCTAACCGTAATCCAAGTTTTGTCCCAGCAAGTGTGGCCTTTTTTTTTTTCCTTTCTTTCCACTCTTTCTTATTTGGATCGCAAATTTGTAAAGGCAAATTAGCACAAAAAGTAGCATCTTTCACATTTGCAAAATAACACTAACTTGATGGCTACCAAAGTTTCCATTAGTTCAACAGATCAAGGTTATAGGTTTAGTGAATTTTATAAGCATTGATTAGAGAGAAAGAGAGGGCAATGGTGGAGGTTGTTGTTGATGGAGGGAAATCAATAACAGTGATCGGTTTAGGCGGGGGGGTGGAGGTAGACCGGAGAGGTAAATAAAGAGTGCAAATATAAATACGGACAGATAGTACTCTAGCCAAATCGAGCCAAAAGAGAGCAAAATTTGCTTACTCAATTTGGAAGGAGCACAAATACAGAACAAATATATATAAAATAATATAAAATATAAGGTTTTGTACTCTACAAATTTGTATTTGTACTCCTTCCAAACCGAGCCAAAGGAATTGGCATATGAGAATGTTGTTGAACATGTAATGCTAAGGTGAGGGTGTATAATTGGTTAAACAGCCTGCTCAACAGCCTCTGGCATTTAGCAAATCCAGACTCTTTAAGACACTAGTTGAAAGTGAGTTTAGGGAAAAAAATTAAAAATTAAGATGATAAAAACCATATTTGGTGTTTATGAATGGGGGTACCTTTGTTAGTTTCAATCCATAGTAATAATATTGGAAACTATAATTCAGAATTCTGCAATTCAGTCACATAATCTCTCATCTTGGTTATTCAAGTCATTACATCATTGACCCCCAAGGTTTTTCTGGTGGGATCTGGTTTTTTATAGTTTTATGGTGAAAGGAGTAAGTCAGAGTGGAAGCAAATCATATTTCCTCTAGATGCATCCATGTTGTTATCCAATTACATCCCTGAACGGTTGTTATCAACCATTTACGGTCATCCAAACGCTCAACAGAATCTCTAAATATGGATGGAATTACAGGGAGAATAATAGGAGCATGAATACAAATATATATGTGGAGTGCAAAACCTTATATTTTGTATGTAATTGTAATCCTTCCAAACTGAGCTTTAATGGACCAAAAATTACGTGGATGAAGAACCATGAACGAGTCCGTTTTACTCAAGCATAGTTGGACGGTGTCCTTTATAATGAGGAATGGTGCGCTCTCTTTCCTAAAAGCCCACCTATTGCACCTTGCATCAGATCACTACCCTAGGGATAACATGCTTTCTCCATCAGATCACCAGGGTTTTAAGCAACTAGTGAGGGATGTGTGGAAAAACCCATCAGCTCATCTATATACAAATGCTCATTGTAGCACGCTTTCTCTCACTAGCGAAGATTTGGAACAATAACACTTTTGGCAATCTATGTGCTAGGAAATGTCGAATTATGAAACGGATTGGAGGTATCCAAAGGTTCTTTGAGATTCCTTTAAAAAACTCAAAAAAGTAATTAAAAAAAACAAATATTTAATATCCTTCATGATCCTGGTTACAGAAATCTCCTATACAATTGCTAAAGGAAGAAGGTTTAAATACTCGATTATTCTTTCATGCTACAACAATTCATCATCGAGCTTATAATAAAATTATAACTTAATAAGATGATGAAGACGGTTGGATTCCATACCTAACTGAGTTGATTAAGCTTGAAATAAAGAAACAAGATTTTGAGAATGGTTTGAATGGTAGCTTTACCAGAACCATGATTGATATTTATAGATGAGTCAGAAGACTCCAAGTACAACTCTAATTGGTATGGATTACAACAAGAGAGATAGAATGATAATGATTATCCAATTAGTTTATCTAGAGAAGAGAGTAATCCTAGATAAGCTATAACTAAGATTAACTAGTTTGAGTGGAGTCTTGATATGTATCTGATGATGTGGTAACCTCTAGTGACATGTCACCATTATCCTTAATACGCCCCCTCAAGCAAATGACCATAGGAAGCACATGCAGCTTGTCTACTATTGATGTGAACCGTGGAGATGATAGAGGCTTGTTGAAGATGTCAGCGAGTTGCTCAAGAGAGGGAATGTGCTATATCCGAAGTGAACGCTTAGGGAGAATATCTTAGAGAAAGCGGAAGTCGACCTCAATATGGCAGGTGCGAGCATGAAAAATTGGATGAGTAGCAAGATAGCACGCACCCACATTATCACAATGAAAAGTTGGAGTTGAAGACAATCGAACTCCTAGATTTGTTAGGAGAGACTGCAATCAAAGTAATTCGGTGGTGGTATTGACAATAGAACAAAATTTAGCCTCCATACTAGAGTGTGCAATTGTCTGTCGTTTCTTAGCACTCTGGCTAACAAGATGAGAACCAAGAAAGATACAATAACCACTAGTGGATCGTTGATCATCAAGACAGCCGGCCCAATCAGCATAAAAAAATGTAGTAAGGTGAACAGACGATTTTGAGGAGAAAAATAATGCATGACCCAAGGTATGTTTGACATACCGAATAATGTGTTTGATTGTCATCCTGTGTTCATCAGTGGGGTTATGCAGAAATTGACAAGCCTTGTTAACTACAAAACTGATATCAGGTTGAGTGAGGGTGAGATACTGCAGACCTTCAACAATACTCCGATACTGAGAAGGGTCAGAGAGAGGGGAGCCATGGAGCCTCGAAAGCTTAGTAGAGGCTGCCATCGGAGTGGAAAGTAGATTAACACCATCATGACCAGCACAGTGAAGAAGATCAATAATATATTGGCATTGGCTGAGATAAAGACCATGTGTATTCTTGTGAATTTCAATCCCTAAAAAATAATGTAGGGAGCCAAGATCCTTGAGTTTGAAGGAACGTGCTAGACTATTAACAAGAGACTGAATTAGAGTCGTAGAGATTCTAGTGAGCAGTACATCATCCACATATAATAACAAATAAACACGATGAACCCCTCTAAAGTAAATAAACAATGATGGATCGCAATTAGAAGTACGAAAGCCCAACTCAGCAAGTTTAGTACTAAGCCGAGAGAACCATGCTCGTGGGGCCTGTCGAAGCCCATAAAGGGCTTTGGATAATTTGCAAACATGAGAGGGGCGATCAACATCCTCAAAACCCTTCGGTTGTTGCATGCAAATATTCTTAGTGACAAGCCCATTGAGGAAGACATTGTCGAAATCCAGTTAGCGAACATCTCATAATTGGGACATCGCAAGAGACAAGATAGTGTGTATGGTGGTCGGTTTAACGACAGGGCTGAAAGTGTCAGAAAAATCAACCCCCGATATCCGAGTAAAACCTTGAGCTACCAAGCAGGCTTTATAGTGATCTACAGATCCATTTGGTTTTTGTTTAATTTTATATACCCATTTAGAACCAACCACATTCATGGAGGGTTGATGTGGTACAAGCTCCCATGTCCCATTTTCAACTAGTGCACTAAATTCTGTTGCCATGGTATCATGCCAATGTATATGTTTGGAGGCTTGTGAGTAAGAGGTGGGTCCAGATTCAGTAGCCGCCACTGTAGAATTAAAACAAAGAGGCAGAGGATATCAAGTAGCAACAGAAGTAGATGGGAAAGCAATGAAACGCATGGATCGAGTTACCGAAGAATGGGTGCGTTCCAGAGGAACATGAACCGGTTGAGTGGTAGAGGCATTAGACTTTGTACTAGAGCCATACAAATTGGAAGTAGTGAAACTCCGCCGGTGCTAGGAGCTGGAGATGATGTTGGCGATGGTATACCTGTAAAGTATTACACACCGAAGACAACATGGCAACTGATATATAAGTAGTCGGTTTTTACATCATAGCAACGATAACCTTTGTGTTAGGAGCTGTAACCCAAGAAGATGCAAGGAGAGGATTTGAATTCCATCTTGTGACGATTGTATGGTCACAAAAAAGGATAACAAGCACATCCGAATGTGCGAAGAAGAGAGTAATCCAGTGGCCGACCAAAGAGAGTTTCATAAGGAGACTTGCCTTTGAGTGTTGGTGTCGAGAGGCAATTGATCAGAAAAACAACATTGTGCGTGTGCGTGCAAGCGAGCCGATGTCCAATGCCTTGTGAGTCGAGATATTGTGCAAGCCATCGATTTTCTCCTCCCAATCAGATTGAAAAAGTTTAATTTTTATATCAAATAAATTTTCAACATTAATGTTTAATACATCAGATTTTTGGTGCATGGAAAAAATCCAAGAAAATTTTGAAAAGGCATCTACAAATAAAACATAATATCTAAAGCCATTACTAGAAACAATTGGGGTTGGTCCCCATACATCATAATAAAGTAACTCTAATAGATGAATATAAGAAGTAGATGATACTGAAAGGGGAAAACGGTGACTGTTGCCTAGCTAACATGCACCACACACCTGTGAACTAAACGAACCACTGTACGGAAGGCCAAACTGTGAAAGAACACTTTGAACAATTATGGTAGAAGCATGCCCAAGTCAATGATACTAGACTCGAACTGAGGGTTTCTCTACAACAAAGTATGAAACTGATAGAGTATGGATCAATAGTCATCGAAGTATGAAACTGATAGAGTCCACCTTTACTAGGTACTTGGTGTAGAACTCTCCCTGTATGGTCATTCAAGAGAAAATGAGAGGGGTGGAATTCAAAAATAACATTGTTATCCTTGGTAAACTTGCTGACTGATAGAAGATTTTTTGTAATTGATGGAACATGATAAATATCTTGCAGATGAAATTTATGATCACCACAAGAAATAATAGAAGAACCAATATTTTTAATTTGCAAACTTGCGTCGTTACCAATTTTCACTTGATCAAATCCACCATAGTCTAATCAAACCTAAAGGTTATCGAGTTCGGATGTGATGTGGTGTGTCTCTTTTGAGTTTGGATACCAAGTTGGACCAAACTGAGATGAGTTGCTGGTTCAGAAGTGGGATTCGAAGTAGATTGACGATCAACACCAAGGAAAGAAATATCAAATCGATGATGACACTTCCAAACTCCATGACCAAGAATGTTGCATAATTGACAAACAATGGTGTTGCACCCTCTACTACATCCTAAACCATCAGTGTAACCACCACGGCCGCCTCTACCTTGGCCACGCCGGGAGTTATTGTGCGGCTATTGAAAGTGATTGTTGTTGCCATAGGAGGCAACATAGGCAAAATCGTTATCCTCGGCCTTAGCAGATTGATTCTCTTGGAGCCAAGATTCATGGTTTAAGTAATTTACCAACAATATCAGAGATTCTTAATTTATCAAGATTAGATCGATTAGTAATAGTAGTAATAATCAATCCATACTCAGGTTCAAGTCCAGCCAAAATTAATAGAACAAGATCTTGTTTTGAAACAGGTTCAGCAACCACCGAAAGGTTATCGGCAATACCTTTGGCTTTTTGAATATATTCAGAAATAGAAAGGGTACATTTCTTGAGACTTTGAAGTTGTCTCCTTAGTTAAAGAATTCTGGATCTGGAGTGTGGAACAAACGAATCTTCTAATGCACCCTATACTTCGGTTGATGAAGACATACCTACGACTTGGGCAAGAGCGCTTCCTGTGAGAAATGAAACTATCTAGCTTAGTACTAATTGATCCAATTGGCACCAATAATCAAATGTTGGGTTGAAAATCTTCTTTGATGAATCCTCTAGGTCATCATTCTCTTCAGGAGGAGCATGAATTTTTCCTTCTACCATTTCCATGAATTTATAGGTTCTAAGAATTGGTAGAAGTTGTGTACGCCATAGAAGATAGTTGTCGTTGTTCAGCTTGATGGGCAAATAATGTTTGATGTTTGGCATCGATGTTAGTGCTCCCGGAGTTACAGCTGAAGCCAACGATCCAAAACTGTTAATGCCTCTTTCGGTCGAACTATTGATCGATGACATGATGAATAGGCTCTGGTACCAAGTTTGAATTAAAGAAACAAGATTTTGAGAATGGTTCGAATGGTAGCTTTACCAGAACCATGATTGATATTTATAGATGAGTCAGAAGACTCCAAGTACAACTCTAACTAGTATGGATTATAACAAGAGAGATAGAATGATAATGGGATTATAACAAGAGAGATAGAATGATAATGCTTATCTAATTAGTTTATCTAGAGTTGAGAGTAATCCTAGATAAGCTATAACTAAGGTTAACCAATTTGAGTGGAGTTTTGATATGTATCTGATGATGTGATAACCTCTGGTGACATGTCACCATTATGCTTAATAGATTAATACCTATTTTCAATAGCATTACATGGAGCCAAAAGGGAATGCTCTAGCTAATAAGTCCAATCCCTACATTGACCCTATTCCATTTGAATTTTTTAACTGTTTTCATCCCGTTATGATAGAGGAGATCAAAGATATTGTCTTTAAACTCCATCGGGACAAATCCCCTAGCTCAATTGGGCTTACAACTAAGTTTTTTATTTAGAATTGAGACACAATTGGGAATAATTTTATCACCAATATCTTAGAGATTTTTGACAATTGGGAAATGCCTATGGAATTAAACAGATCTTGCAGTGTTCTTATCCATAAGAATACTCATTTAGAAAGGGTTACCCAATTTAGACCTATTAGTCTATGTAACACCATATACAAAGTAGTTACCAAGTTAATTGCTAAAATCAATGTATTAAAAGGCTAAAGGCATAGTTGAGGCGTAGTGGCCCAAAAAGGTGAGGCGTAAGCCTCAAAGTTTAAGGAAAAAACAATTAAAGCGAATAAATTGATGAAAATAACATATAATATGCCAAATTAAAATGATAGAAAGTACACTTGTCCATAAACTATAAGTCTATAAGCTATAAGTTTTGACATTTAAGCATTAAATAAAATAATAATTAATCAACTAACAATTATAAACATTCACATTTCATATAAAAAACCAATTTAGAAGAAAGGAAACAATAATAATAATAATATTCATCATATAATAATAATAACAATAACAACGATAATAATAATAATAATAACTTGCTGGGATGTTTTCTCGAAATATCTAGAAGGCACAATTCCTTCTCTAATATAGTTAATGTCTACGCCTAAGTCTATTAAGGCTACTACTGAGAAATTGTAATATTTGATTCTAATAATAATCTTAGAATACCATTTTTGGTATTTGAATTTTTCTATAGAGTATATAAATTCTTCATTGTTTCCGACAAACTCAGCGAAAACCTATTTTGATGATTTCTCTAATTGATTTTTCGTTGAGCTTTAATTATTTATTATTATTATTATTATTATTATTATTATTATTATTATTATTATTATTATTATTATTATTATTGTCCAATAGTAAAAGAAGTGAAAAAAATGACAAACATGGGACATTACATTTAGAATAATAAGAAAAATCTCAATTGATTTGTTCACAATAAACTAAAAACTCGATTAATCCTTTTTGCATTGAACTCTCTTAAAACATTAAGAAAAACTAATAGAATTTGATTTGCCTTATTGGTATTTCTTTTTTACTTTTTTATTTGGCACATAATTATTGAAGTGTTTTATATGTTTTAAATTACTCTTTACACCTCAGGCTACGCCTCAAGCCTTGAGGCAAAATCTGTGTACCTCACCTCAAGGCGTATACCTCGTGCCTAAAGGCTTAAGCCTTTTAAAACAATGGCTACCTCGTGCCTAAAGGCTTAAGCCTTTTAAAACAATGGCTAAGTTGTTTAAATCTTTTATGCCTACAATCATGTCACCTAACCAAATGGATTTTATTCCTGGAAGGAATATGCAAGACAATATCCTCTTAATGCATGAGGTTGTTCATTCACTTAAGTATAAAAATGTCCACCTAGATTTGTAGAGATCAAACTAAACTTAGAAAATTTGGATTTTGTTCATTCCACACTTGAAACTTTGAAGGTCCCTGCCCAATGGTGCAAAATTATTATGCCATATGTAAAACAATACTCCTTTCAAGTGATTATCAATGGGGAACCTCTTTGGGATAAACTTTTCATTTGGTTATGCCATATGTTCTATAATCAAAGAGGTGAAAAATTATCCAACCACCGACACATTGTGGATTGATAAACTTTTCAATGTACTGTATTAACAATTCATTTGGTTAGCAACAAATGTCATTTGATAAACTTTTCAATGTACTGTGTTGAAAACTAACCGTTCATTTGGTTAGTTCATCATTGAGAGGAACCTCTTTGGGCCAACAACAGTTCTGTGCCCAAGAGAGAAAAGTAAAAAAAAAAAAGCCCAAGTTGCTTTATCCAACCACTATATCAAGAAAACAAGACCTAACAAGGTGGGGATATCTCAAGGATTCACCATATCTAACATGGAAGGGGATGGGGATGGGGATGGGGGTTGTATCATTGCCCTGATATCGAGGACATGGTGGTAACATGTTTGGGGATTTTAGCCATAGGATGGGGATGGAGAGGGGGGGGTGCCTAATGCAATATGGGATTCAGACCAACTGAGTAAACATTAACAAAGTTGGTTCTCAAAGACCCATCTTAGTACATATAGGATGTAAGTAGTATTTGATGCGGGAGGTTGTGTTTAGGCCATTTTAACAAAGGAACGCCTACCGATTGGGCAACGTGAAAAGCTAGCACCAAGGAAGGTTTGATGTGTGAAATAGGTCAAATCATCAATGAGAATGCTTATAGACTAAAGCTACCCAACCATATATATACCATTGATGTTTTCAATGTCAAATACTCAGTACCATATGCTTATAGACTAAATACTCAGTACCAACCCGAGGAGGATGGTGTAGTACAAGAGAATGTCAATAAGTTCTATGCAAGTTGGAACCACTCCAAGACAAATAAGAAGCTCGGATGACGTCACTAATCTAACCGAGTAATCAATTACCAAGTTAGCATCAGCACAAAACTTCTATTATGATTTGAATTTACCATGTTAGTGCCAGCATAGAATTTCCATCTTAGATCGAATTTACCAAGACAGCACCAGCACGTAATTTCTATCTTAATTTGAATTTACCAAGTTAGCACCAACATGGAACTTCTATCTTATTTTGAATTTACCAAGCTAGTGTCAGCGCATGACTTCTATTATAGTTCATAATTACCAAATTAGTGTTAGATCATAATTTCCAAATTCTTGTTCAATTAGGGTTTTCTTTTTGAAGAGTTTTATAAGATTTTATTATGGAGTATTTTCATAGATTAGGAAGCTTTCTTGTAGGAGCCATAAGGGTATATGTCTATATAAAGAGTAGCTAGGGGAAGGCTAAGACGGTTTTTTAATATTGAATTTTCTCTTAATTATTCAATGAATAATTCTTCTTCCTGTTAGTTTGACTTTTGCTCTTTTTTTTTAATTTTTATCAACGTGTTTTGTTTCCGTGACAAACCTAGAATTAGGCCCGAGCCATGATCACCCCTACATTCCATGTATTTTTTTTTTACCTCTGATAATGGTCAATATGATAATTGCCCTTCCACCTAAAGTTTGAGATTAATAGGATAATTAGATTTGGACAAGCTCTCCTAACATCACATTTTTTTTAAGTCCTCCTAACATTAGAAGCTTAAAGTTATATGGGTGAGACTAGTACATTCAATTGTATTTATTTCACTTATCTGTTTCTTATATTCACCTTTAACTCCAACTCCTATCACAATCCATTTGCTTGTTGGGCTTTACTTTGCTCCTACCATGATCACACAAAGGCACAAAGTCATTAAGAAAGGTTTTAAAAATGACCTGAAAATGGAACTGCTTTGATCACTGGTTTATGGGTCAATAGTTCGACCAGTTGAGTTGAATGGTTTGCGCGATTTGACCTTTATATTGGAGATTTAGTATATTAGGGTTCCTTCTCTCTTCTTTTATGAGAAAAGAGAGAGTTAGAGTAGGTGGTTGTCGGCCGAGAAAAAAAAAGAAAGAAAGGAAAAAAGAAAAGAAAGGAAAAAAAAGGAAAGGGAAAAAAAAGGAGGGAAGGAAAGAAAGAAAGAAAGAAAGAAAGAGAAGGAGGAGGAGACGTTCACCTGTGATGGTGATGCCGATGGAAACTACGACCTCTTTCTTTTATCTAAGATTTGAGATCTTGTTTCTCTCTTTCTTTGATCTCATATTTGAAAACACACCTTTCTCTTTCTCTACAATCTCTCTCTCTTAGATCTTAGATCTAAGATCGTTCTGAGTCAGTCCCCCATCTCTCAATATATTTTTTCTTCTCTGTTAATAATCTTAAATAAATTGAATATTTTTTTATTAAACCGCAAATTGGTACCTAGGTCGAATGTTTTTGCAGTTTGACCATCTAGGTTAATGGTTCTTTGATCAATTCAACATTTTTATGAAAGTGGTCCAATTAAAAAATAGACCCAAATATACTATCTATTCCTGGGTCAAATTGTTTGACCATTCAACCCAGTCCAAATTTTAAAATAGTGGCATTAAAGCATTAGATCATTTGGTTTATATATATATATATATATATATATATATATATATATATATATATAAGTCTTAATTCTCAAACCTAAACGCTAAAATTTAAGGTTATACTTGATTTGAAAGAAAGAGTAAGGAAAAGAAGGGAAATGTAGGAAAAATCAAAGGAAAGTGTAAAATACTTTTGACTTTGATCCTCCCACTCAGGGGCAGAGCCAGGAAATTGTTATAAAGGGGGCCAAAACATAAATGAAGTATGGATGGGCTCATTGGGGGGGTCAACCATTGAGATGGAGAGTGGGGGGAGGGAAAAATTTACATGAAAATCTGTATTACAGTGGAGATTTTCTAAACCATAGGGGGGGCCATGGCTCCCCTGGGTCCCCCTAGCTCCGCCCCTGCTCCCACTCGTCAATATCTTTGATTATATATATCACAACATACGATTGGTGTAATCGAGACTTTGCAGGTTGATAACATCACAACTTTTTCCAATGAATTATGCATTCTTGGTATATTCTCGTTCTTCCTATCCCCTCTGCACTATGTAACTTAACAATTGGAGATTTGTTGTGGCAAATACTTGTACACACAATAGATACCTCCTTATCTCCATGCTCCATTTTTCTTTGTGTGAACTTGTTATTTCTTGAAACTTTTATTGTTAATTTGTCTTCACAAATCTTTATAATTTGTGCTATCAAAATGGTCTATTCTCTCCATCTGTTTGGTTCAGTTTGAAATTGAAATTGGAGAATCAGAATTAGCTAGAATGGATTCTCATTTCCAAGGGAGAGAGAATGAATGACCATTCCCTCAAACGAGGGAATGCCATTCAAATAGAAATCAGAATGCCATTCTTATTTCCATTCCAAACCCTCGTTCCCGCAAATCAAATGGACCCTAATTTTATTTGCATTGATGCAAAGTTATGAGACTGCAAATTCTGATTTATTTTTATTTTATTTTTTGCATTACAAATGAAATAAAACAACATCTGAAGCAAAATAAACACTGAGAATGAAGTAATGAAAACAAAAGAGCAAATTAATAAAAGTGGACTGATAAGATAAGTCCGATGCGAGGCAGATAATTGATATAATCGGATTATGACAATTCTTTTTCTTACCTATTCTCTAATACATTTCTATTTGAACAGCTTATAATTTTGATTTTTGACGAAAATAACTAATAAGATATTTGAAACAAAAGAATGATCCAGAAAGTTGGCGTCTGGGAGGTTAGACTGTTCTAAAAGAAAGAAACAAAGCGAAAGAGGGAACTGGTCGACGTTCAGGTTGCTTGTTGGCCATATGGTCAACATAAAACCAACACAATGCGCTTCTATTGCCAGGAATACTGTGGTCTATCAGTTGAAGCGTTGAATTTGAATAAGAGGACCCTAACTAGCGCTTGTCAGAGCTGTCTCTGGGTCGGGTCTGATTTCGGGACAGGGTGTCAGTTTGTTCCCATTCGGGTGTATCAAATTTACTCTTTTAGGCATATAATATAATATAACAAAAAATATGAAAAATAAAATAAGAGATCTTGGCATATTATTAATTATATAATGTGTTTATTATTAATTATATAATGTGTTTGGACCAGCAAGAACGGGTCCTGAGTCCTGACCCAATTATTAGTGAGGACAAAATCAATCAGAACTGACATAATTAGTTCAGTCGATTTGGTTCTATCTGGTCGATACGACTCATTAATAGTTTCATGCTTGAACAGCTACTTGAAATCTCATCATTAGGTCTAATCTCATAAGCTCTATGTTAAGTTGTACATTAATCAATAAGAATTCATCAAAATTCACAAGGTGGTCCATTGGCACATCTCATACATGATGGATCCCATTTTTTATTGGCCCCAGTCTTATAGCGAGATTTATAGTATCAGATCCCAACTTGCTCCACACGTGTCCCGGGGCACTATCCACCCAATTCTCTTTCTTATATCAGCATGACAAATTAAAGCCACCCATGAATTTTGATAAATTCTCATAGGTTTGTGCAAGGAAACACAAGGTCTTAAACAAGGACGAGATAAGCCTGAATTTGCGAATTTTTTCTCTTCTTGAACCACATAATTTTTGTCAAAACATGCAGTAAAATATTTGAATATTTACAAAGTCATTACTCATTAATGTGCAATTGTTACGATCCAATTCCGAACCTAATCCTTTTTGTAGGATCCAGATATCACCCTATCGAATTATATAGTCCAAAAAATGAATGTTTGTATTTTTTTTTGTTTTTCTTTGTATACACTATTATTTTTTTTTTCTTTTGATAATTTGTTAAATTTTACAAAAAATAGATCGGATAATATCATATTTGATCATATGGCATCCTTAATAGATTCGAATTCAATCTAAATATACCAAATAATATAAGATTCATATTATCGAATCAAATTTAGGTATAGCCCAATTGGAATATAATCTGATCTAATGTAGGCGCACATGATAGGCCCAATGGTGTGGGTGCACATGGTAGACCCAGGATGGCGACGCGTGGCACTAGGCAGAGTGCATCTTGGTCGTCTTCTCATAACTAATTCCAGGCAAGTTCAACTATAAAGAAGAGGCATCACTATGAGGTAATCCATCTTGGCATTTATTACTCTAGGCTCTTTAGTTTCATGGTGACCTCGAATGAGCTATTCCACTCAAGCCTTGTCCGATCACTTATCGTTCTCCTCATTAGCTTAATCATCGGAGTCTCCATCCCTAGGATAATATCCGGGGCTTCTGACGTGCCTCTTCCTCCACAAATCGGATTTATAGGCCCTCAGCCACAATAAACTTCGACTAGCAGAAACATAATTACATTATTGCCCTTGACCCATATCAGGTAGCAACATTATGATCCATTTACACCCATGTGGAATACGGATAAAAACAACAATGAAAATAGTAGTTGCCAATTAGGATTAATATTGGGACGTTATGGGGAGAGAAGTGTTTAATTACTTCAACCTCCACAAAGAATGGAGTTGAGATGTGCAGTGTGAGTTATGGTTGTGTTTTGGTACCATTGTAGTTGGGGTTGATTAATATAAGTTGATGAGAAATATGAATTGTTTATTTATTTGTGGTTGAAACATCAAATTGTAACAACAACCAATTTGTATTTTGATCAGTCCAAAAGAATAATTTCTGATTATATGACATCACAACTTATATTTTCAATTTCTATTGATCAAAATAAATTCCATTTTCATCGTGGTCGTTTCACCGTATTCTATTTAGCTTCCGTACATTTTTTAATACTTAAAGCTCCCATACAAATTTGAGAATTCACTTTTGATACTTCAAAGCGCCCCATGGACATATATGACAAGCCTAATACTCTCTCTCTCTCTTGCATTGTCCATGGAAGAGCATCCATTCATGGAGTCAACTTATCTCAAAACTCTCGCTTTGTGCTCCACTACAATAGGGATGGGTTTTGAGATCCTACAACCTGTACAGATATAGGTAGGGTATAGTATTAAGATAAATCCAACCCTTCAGACTGACATATTATTAGAAAGCATATAAAGTTTATATATTAGGTGTTGAATTTAATAATATTTTGAAATTTATGTGAAAAATAATTGATAGTTTACATTTTTCTATTATCTTAATCAAATAATTACAAATTTTACTGTTTATTTGTAGGGTTCGACTATTATATGGAAAATATATGATATCCGAAAAACATCTGATCAATTAACTGGAATCATAGATTGGTCAAAACTATTTCCATACCATATCTTTTCCATATCATAGATTTTTCCTTTTATTATTGGGTAAATTACAAAGACCCCCCTGTACTATGGGGTCTGTGACAAAGACCCCCCTGTACTATGACTATGAGACAAAGACCCCCTTCCATTATCTTCCCGTTGAAATCTGTCGTTTTAATACCCACACTACCCCTGTAATAAATATTCAAACAATTAGGCACTGTTCATCTTCCCCGACCTCAGATACACGAATAGCAGCGGCAAAAAACACTGCTCATCTACCAAACACCATATCTCTTTCTTTTCCTTCTTTACTCCACTTGTTCATTGGTTCAAAACTTCATTCAAATCTCTCTCACCTGTAACAAAACAGCTTCTTCTCTTCTTCATCGGCTACAATGTGCTTCACAACAACCTCGGTTACAAACTACAAGGTGAAGGACGAGGACCCAACCCAATTCCACCTCTGGTTCAGGAATCAAGTGAAATCGAATGATTCACATTCACATTAAATAATTTGATTTTGGTTGTTGCTTGCTAATACTTGATAGCTTACCTAGACGCACTTGGGGCTTCAGGTCTCAAACTTGGCATTGGTATTCAAGGTTGTGGTGGCCAAAGGGCCCAGCGAACTGGACCACATTGTCCACTGTGAAGTTTGATGAGTCTATGCTCTGAGATATCTCCTCCACCTTCACCAGTGGTAGCTTCCCTATCGAGAACAACGGGAATAAGCCCACAAAAGAAGTGTACCTGCAGCGCACCCACCAACCATAGAAGAGTCAAATGCTCGGTGGGAGTCGTAGTTGGGTTTTTGAAGGCCCTCAACCCTCGATCCATACCATAGAGGGAATCTATCAAAGCTTTCTTCAAGTTATAAATATCGCTGTCACTGGGTTCCTCTGGTTTATCGGCCACTACAACCAATGAAGTTCTGAAATTGTCGTAGGAAGTCCGCCATAATGAAGTTCTACAACTTCAATCAAAGCTTTCTCTGAAAGAGAGGGAGGACTGAGCTTTCGGCGTGTTGCAGGGGAGGTGGCTCCGGCTCTGCAAGTGCTGTAGGAGGAGAGTCTCCGGATTGGTCTCTGCTGGACTGGTCCACGGTGCTAAGTCCACCCTTCCACCCCATCTCCTAGTATCCTTCCATGCCTAGCTGCTTCTTCCTCGTCTGCTCTCCACGGCTCCTCCCTTCGGCGAGATGCTCCTGTGCTGCGAGGCTCTTCCCTCCAGTTCCACCAAGGACTACAATCTCTCCCTACCTGGCTCTGGCATCAAGTTCGGTTCTCTGCTACGTCATAGTTTCGCCTTCACAGCAAGCTCTGTTCTTCTCTCCATTTCAACAGCGGCAAAGGATTGCTCTAAGATCGTGACACGTGAGGGTAGTATGGGTTGTCGGATCCCACGGCTAAGGTGGGACTTTGTTCCAATCGGACGACAAAGGAGAGGGAAATGCGAATTCGTGTTCTTACGCTCTCGATGAGAAGAGCATTGAAGATGTGGAGGAGAAGATCAATCAGGTGCTGGAGGAGGAGGAAGAGGAAGAGGAAGAGGAAGAGAAGCTTAGTTGTCTTGTCGTGATTGTGGTTGCGATTGGACGACTGAGGTCATGATGGCTGCTGCAGTTACGGTGGTTCTTGGAGTAGCAAATCGGGTTTTGTACAAGCTCACTCTCATCCCTCTCAGGTACTACCCTTTCTTCCTCGCTCAACTTGCCATGTTCAGGTAAGCTTTCTTCTGCTGCCCTTTAGCCTTTATTGCTCTATTTTCGTAGCAATGTAGGATAGTATGAGATATGGCCGTTGATTTTCTATGATCTCAGGATTCACCAAGCCAAGCATTGGCTTGAATTCTATTTCCGTGTTCTTTTTGGGTGATAGAATAATAGTTTATTGAATAGTTTCAGAAGAAGAGAGAGAGGGGGAGAGAGAAATGTGAAGGAACGAAAGGGTAGTATAAGGTCAGGGAAGATGAACAGTGTTTTTCTCATCTAGTTATTATAAGGATTGTGTGGGGATTAAAAAATATTGTGACGGACTTTTTGGATGAAAGGCTAACGGAAGGGGGTCTTTGTCTCACAGTCATAGTATAGGGGGGTCTTTGTCATAAAACAAAGTACAGGGGAGTCTTTGTAATTTACCCTTTATTGTTTTACTTTTTTATGGCAAGGGTTTTGTATTTTCATATATGATGAAGATTCTCCAAATCCAATCCTTTATGGATTTTAGGGCATATGGGTTAGAAAGTTTAGCGAGATGGATAATGTCTAAAATTTACAAAACCCTCTCCGAATCTACCCCATTGCCATGCCTAGTGGGATCGAATTAATTAACTATCCTATGAAATCGGGAAACCCAAATCCTTTTTTTTAGATACGCTGGACGAACCCCCTCTCTATCTCTTCCACGAATTGTGGGCTTAAGTAAAAAGGTCATCATCTATCACACACACAAAAAAAAAGGGGTCATCCCATCAATTTGGGCCGGATCAGCAATTTAACTCAATACCTTATCCAACACCCGATCTGGATTCGGATAATCCATTTACATGATTGGATCGGATGCAGATTTAACCCATTCCATCTGATTAAGATTTGGATCTCATTAAATTTTATTTATTATAACTGATAAATTCAATACTCTACATTTAAATAAATTTATTATATATAAAGTTTAAAATTAATTATTATTTTAACTTATTAGTTTTAATTTTTAAAAATTAAAGACAGCAAAGCATTCTTGCATTAAAATCCAAATCGAATTCCGATTTCGATAGAACCAAATCCCATCCGAAATTCCTAAATCCAATGAGATTTCGTATCGGATTCGTTTTAGGATGCACCCGGATCTGGATTAAATCTTACTCGGACCCACCTGCTAAATGATTGGAAAGTGCCACCCGACCCGTAACAGTACAGCTGAACGCCAAATTGTGTAAAACGAAAAGGGTAAAACAGTAATTCCGCAAGCAATCCCGAAAACGGAGTTGGTGCATTGTACATGGAAGCATTTTTATTGCTCCAAAGTCGGGTTGTTTAGATTTTGGGTGCGACTCCAGTTCGTGGATTCTCGCTCGTCTCTCCTGGAGGAGGGAAAGCGAAATTCCTGATTTTTACCAGTTCGATGTTCGGCGGTCAACTCGTCCTCCAATTCTGACCTTTTACAAATCAATTTTTCTCCCCTTCCAGTCTCTACCAACGCAACGAGACGCAACTTTTCTACCTTCGAAGATTCCAATTGTCTCGAGACATTTTCATTTTTGGATTTGCAGATCGATTAACTGATTGATCGGCGAAGAGTTTCAGATCAAAGCTTCAATCATGTCAATGTCGGATTCTGATACGTCCTCTCATGGAGAGTACAAGAACTTCAAGCAAATTAGCCGCGATAGTGAGTTTCTCTTTCTTTCTCAAACTTTCTGTTTTAACTATGGTTCGCCCCCTAGGCTTTGGATTAGTCGTCTCTTCCGGCAATCTTACTGATCAACGATGATTGTTTGTAATTTCTCTTATTAGTTCTAGTGGTGATTGACATTCATCTTGGCACTAATGTTCTTGCTTCCTTAGATCCGTCTTACATAATCTTAATTTGTTTTAATTCGTGCTGTCATGCTGTGTATTTGTTAATGGCATGTTGCATGGAGAGGCATTTCTTTTGTTTGTTTGTAATATTTTGGGTGTAAAGCGAGGATGGGCTCCGCTTATATTTCTTCTTTCTCATTTTCGATGTAAGAACAATTGGTGACTGTTGAATCTCGACGTTAAACACATGTAACTGCTATTGCTGCCCTGGAGATGGTTTATGTTTGCACTTTGCTTATGCTAGATAATAATGACCATGGTGGTTAACCAAAAAGGAGGACAAAAAGGTGACCTTCCAGATACTTGTAGAAATATGCTGCCATCTTTTCCTGGTAGGGTAGGTGGGAATCGGCATAATCTACACCTTGAAGGTTTAACTTTGAGGTATCTAGGTCTTCCACTGAGGCAATCCTAGGTCAATTGCTAAATCTGCACAATTCCCCCTTCATGTATGGTTACCTGATGCCATGGAAGGACCTTCTCCTATTTCAACTGTTGTACGTGCTGTTACTATGGTAGGGGCCCGAATTTTTCTTGTAGCCCAGCTTCGTCCTCTTTTCACGGTCATACCTTACATAATGATTCTTATTTCTTTGATAGGGATAGCCCCCATTTGGGAGTACTTACTTTTAAGTACTTGTTCAAATAAGCATTTATTTTGGCCGGGACTGCACCAATAAGCACTTATGTGCATATGGGAAAAAAGCTGAAATAAGTGCTTATTCCAGAAAATAAGCCTGTTTTGAAGAAGCCAAATATTTGTCTTATTTTTAAGTGCTTTTTCAATAAGTGCTTATTAAGTTTGTGGCCCATCTTGGCCCACCACGTAATTTTCAAAATATCTATACTACCTCTGTTTGAAAGAAGTGCTTATTCAGCCAACACTCATAAGCACTTATTAATAATCAGTTATCACACTTTTTTTTGAGAAAGTGCTTATCCTATAAGCACATTTTTTTATCCAATAAGCACTCCCAAACAGGGCATAATAACAGTACAATTAGGAGCTACTTTGGCTCTTTCTCAAAATGACATTAAGAGAAATTTAGCCTATTCTATAATGTGTTGTGTCGTTGTGTATATATTATGTATATCAGTAATTGGCACTCCAATCAAGATAGTGAATAGAATAAGAACAAGTTGCACTTTCTGTGGGCCTGTGGGAAGCGATTAGAGATCATTTAATAAATCTGAAGGTAGTGTATATATGTGTGAACAAAGAAGATGGAGGGGACTTAGGTACTTATGTATATAAGAGAGACTGAGAGACTAAACTTGTTTGAAAAACTTCCATTTGGATTTTACCTATTGAGCTGCAGAGTGTATAAGCAAATACAGTTTGTACTGAAATGGATGGAATGCAAATCTGCTAATAGAGTCTCTTTCTACTTTTTTTACTTACTTATTTTGGAATTGACATGATATGGTAAGATACAATCAGGTTTGGGAAGATTAATGGCCCCCCTCCCCAGATTCTCTAGATTTTTCCATTTATTATTTTTCAATAGTTGGTCTGTTTATCTTTTGGTGAGTCCATTAAGACTGGCCTAAATTGGAATTTTGGGATTAGAAGAGAGTTGAGAGATGTTTAATTTTAAAGTATTAATGCCATTTCTCTCCGTGAAGGTTTAAAAGTTGTTTTTATTTCATATGAAGATAAGGCCAGTTTGCGTTTGGGCCCTTGATATCCAGAGGGTCTGCTCCAAAGAATCTTTGTTTGAACGATGAATTCTGAACCAAATATGATTCTTTTTTTTTTTGTTGAAGCTAAAAGAATAAATCCTTAGAATGAGTTATAAACCTTGAAAAAGAATTAGTTCCCACAATTTTCATAAATCTAAACTTAGAAGTGAAAATAATCACAAATTAATCAGAATTAGAGTAATGCAATCGGGAAAGAAATAAAGAGATTGAAAGTTTCACGTGCTTGAATTGTGAGATTGTCTTATACCACTGTTCCCAAGCCTAGATGAATGAGGGATGCATCAGGTTGGCAAACGACACTAGATCTTTTCCTAAACTCTCATGAACATGGATCCTGGTTTGTCTTTTTGTGCTTATGCTAGGGTAGTAGGGCGTTCTTCGGAAATGATGCACTACATCCTAACCTGATTGTAGTGTTGAATGGGTAAGGGTTTGCTAGGACGGTCCTTGTAAATGTCCTACGACAATAATGCCTGGTTGGGTGTTAAATAGGCAAGGGTTCTTGCATCCCTGGATAGATGCCAGGTAAAGAAGCTAGTCCAAGAGGTATAACTTCATTTAGCCACTAGGAATGTTGGAATATTAACAGGAAAGTCTATGGAGTTGCTAGACACTATGAAGGGGAGAAGGGATAATACTGCATGCTTACAAGAAACTAAATGGAAGGGTAAAAAAAGCTAAGGAAATTGATGGATACAAGTTATGGTACACGGGAGAAGTAAATAATAGAAATGGAGTAGCAATATTAGTAAATAAGGATTTAATAAGTGAAATTGTAAATGTTAAAAGAATTGGAGATAGAATAATTATAATTAGACTTGTTTTAGGTGAAGAAATCATTAACATTATTAGTGCATATGCACCTCAAATGGGTTTAGAAGAAAACATTAAAAACAATGTTGGGAAAATTTAGAAAAATTAATCCAAGAAACTCCAATGAAAATAAGATTTTTATAGGTGACTTAAATGGGCATGTGGGGAAAAGAAGTGCAAGATATGAAATGGTGCATAAAGGATTTGCATTTAGGGAGAGGAATAAAATAGGAAATACAATCTTAGCATTTGTAGTAGCTTATGAGAATCCATTGGGTCCAAAGGATGACTAATGGCATGGTTGATGCTTTGGAAAATCAAGGGGTTGAGAGACCTCAATTGTTTTAGGCTCATTTGTTATTTTTGATCTTGGAGATGAGCCGTTTTATCTCCAAGTGTGTTGTATTTCTCTTATCTTTCTTTAATTAATGAAAGCTTTAGTTATTGATAGAAAAATGCAGTAGCTTATGATATGACAATTCTAAACACATCCAAAAGAAGGATGAGCACTTGGAAGAAAATTTACTTATTTTTGGGAGGGAGATTCACTTTGATTAGGTCCACTTTGGCAAATATGCCGGTGTCTTTCCTACATGTTTTTAAAATTCTAGTGGGTGTGAGCAAAAGACTAGAAAAGTTAATGAGAGGTTTTTTGTGGGAGTCTGGGGAGCAAAGGAAGGACCATAGGGTCAGTTGGGACTTAGTTTGCAAGAGTAAAGCTAATGGTGGTCTAGGTTTAGGGAGTATTCAGAAGAGAAACCAAGCTCCATTTGGGAAGTGGTTGTGGAGGCTGCCTTTGGACAAGGAGAAATTGTGGACTAAGGCTGTTTTTAGCATTCATGGGTTGTCGGCTGATGGTTGGGATGCTGGAGTGCTGGCTTGAGCTAAAAATGCTTCTCCTTGGAGGTCTATACCTGCTGTTCGTCCTCTTTTCCTACCATTCGACAGGTACAATCTTTGCTCAAGGGACCTTGTTAAATTCTGGGAACATGTTTGGGTGGGTGAGTCATGATTGAAAGTTCAATTGCCTTCTTTGTTTGTAGAAGGTAAAGTATTTTATTAAATCAAAGAACAATACAATGGAGCCTAGGCCATTAGAGGCTGCCTAGGGCCACCTCAGATTACAATCTCATTCAAGACTGAGAACTAATCAATTTCATTCTTTGTTCTCTATCTCAAGTTTTAAGGATGACTCAGTGTTTTCTCTCTTGATTCCCTCTGTCTCAACTTCAGGGTTTGATTGGGATTTGGGCTTTAGGAGAGGGATTAGAGATTTAGAACTAGACCATGTGTTGGGCCTGCTCACCCTACTTCAAGAAGTCTTCTTGGACCCTTCAAAACCTGATGGTAGAATATGGATTTTAGTCCCCTCTGGTTCCTTCTCTTGTGCCTCTTTCTTTAGAGTCTTGAACCAACTTTCCGCCAATTTTGGGCTGCCTTTTCCTGTTAAAGAAGTGTGGGGAAAGCCAATTCCTCCGAGAATAGGGGCCTTCTGTTGGGAAGCTCTCTTGGGGAAAATCAACACTTGTCATTTGCTTCAAAGAAAAAGACCTTCTTGGTGCTTGTCTCTCAACTGGTGCATTTCTGTGCAAGGCCAATGGTGAGAGCTGTTACTACTTATTAATTTCTTGTCTGTTTGTCCTATCTATTTGGAATTGGTTTGCTTCTTTGTTTGGTTGTAGGTAGACTCCTCTCCCGGACTTACAAAGCTTGTTTGTCTCTTCGGTTTTAAGTGGGATGAAGAGAAGGGGTAAAGTACCTTGGAGATGCACCAGAGCTGCTATATGCTGGACAATGTGGGAAGAAAGGAATCAAAGGGTTTTCCTAGATAAGGAATGGAGCTTAAGTGCAATTCTGGAGGTTGTTACAGTTAGAGTGCTTCAGTGGGTGAAATCCTTGAAAATGTTTGAGGATATTCCAACAGGGCTGCTGATTAATAATTGGGAGGAAGTGGCCAAATCTGCACCTAGGAAAGCTGTCTCTAATCCCTTGTGGTCTCCACTAGCTGAAGGGTTCATAAAGTTAAACTTTGATGAAGCAGTGAAGGCAACCCGGGCCATCAGGTATTGGAGATGTATTCAGGAATGAGGAAGGACAGGTGTTGGCTATATTCTCTGAGTAAGTTGGTGATTCTCTCAGGGCTGAGATCTTGGCTTCTTTAGAAGGGTTAAAAAGGGCAAAGGAATTAAATATCCACAATCTAATCATAGAAGGCGATTCCAAGGTAGTTATTTTTGCTGGTTAGAAAAGGAAGAGAATGGTCTCTGGGAATTTGTAAATGAAAAGAAGAAATTCTAATGGCTCTCTAGAGGTATGGAAGTAAGACTTCAGTGGGTCAAAAGTAAGGGCGAGCATTCGGTTTATTTGGTTAAATACCGAATCGAATAAACCAAACTAAAAAATAAAAACTGAAAATTCGTAAGGGAGATACCAACCCTTGACCTATTACATTCAATACCTGAGAGATGGCTAGGGGAGGATTGAAGGAGTAAGGAGATTTTATCATGTCAACAAGCTGGAGAAGAACCTTGAAGGTTGAGGCTAAGCAGTTTCTTTTTGAAAGCTTTAGGGTGAAAGGGAAGAAAGCTTTGAAAATTAAAGAACTAAACAAGGCTATGGTATTACTAGTTGGGAAAGAAGCTGTAGTTTGGTTTCGAACATTCTTGGAGAAAGCAGTTCAGGTGAGTGGAAAGTTAGAGTGCAAAGAATCAAATGAGGTTAATGGTAGGAGAGAGGAGGAAGAACTCTAGAGGAAGGTTTGTGGCTTTGTTGGAGTTTTTTGGGGAAGGAAAAAAAAACAAATGGTTTGTTTCCCTGAAGGAAAGTTGGGGATTGGATGGAAAGAAGTGTCAACTGTTTTGAAGGACTTCTTTGCCCGAGAGGGATTTGGAGAAGGTAGCAGCTGTGAGAAGGAAGAATAGTTACAGGTAGTGAATGGAGTTGGTGGAGCTAGGAAACAAGAGTTCCAGAAAGAGGTTGCAAGTGTACAAATTCTGGGTAAAGCAGCAAAAGATTGCAGAATAGTATGCAATGAGCTCAAGAATGAGTGGGAGAAAAAGTTTATAGTAACTTCTACAGTACCTCCGAAAAATTGGAGGACAGTTGCAGAAGAGTTATTAAAGAAGTTAAACTTGAACTGTACTATTATCTTAATCCCCTATGAGTCTTGTAAGGCCTTTCTTGAGGTAGTTGGAGAGGAGTTACAACTATATGCTTTGTGTTGTAAATAGCAATCAGCTTCTGTATCTATCACAAAATGGACCCCTCATTCAAACTCTAAGGATCTGCATGCAAGGGACAAAGTAATAGTTCGGATATTGGGTCTGCCGTTTCATCTTTGGACCTCAGAGATGTTTGATTCTATAGCTGCTCTGTGTAAGGCAAGACTAGAAGGTTCCTTTGTGGAAGACCTCCATTCAGTTGCAATTTGCTTGAGTAATGTGCATCTGGAAGATTACCCTCGTTCAGTAAAGCTGATGGTTGATGGAGTGTTCTATGTAGCCTGGCTGGTTACAACCATTGAAGTTGCCTTGTGGAGTGAGGGGAGAAGGAAGGAGGATGAGAAGGTTGAAGAAGAAAGGCTATGTGGAAGTGAGGGATTGGTGTATTCAAATTTGGCTGACACTTGTATTAAAATGGTATTCTTGGGAAAGGATAACTCAAAAGGAAAGTTACTAGCAACCAAGGGGAAAGAGCCATTAGGAGAAGAGGAAAAGGTGGTGAGCTACAGGTCTTATGCTCAGGTTCTGACAAAAAGAGGGAGTAGGGAGAAGGCTATTTGACAGGTTTCACCAAATAAGAGTGGTTCTAGTCAAGGTGGAGAGAAAGGACTGAAACATTCTTTAAAAAAGCAAGGGGGTAAGGTGGTAAGAGTAGAGGGACACGTGGGCACAAGTAAGAGGGAACTTGTCTTAGCCATAGGGAAAGTTGTTCTAATGGGCCTAAAGAGGGCAGGTGGGGTGGGCTCACGTGGGCACAAGGGATTACTGCAGCCCAGAAGAGGGTAGTTGGGGTGGGCCAAGTCATTTCAAAGGCTGATTGTCAACAAGTCTTTAAAGGAGTGTTTGGGTCTGGCCCAACCAGCCCACTTAAAATGAAGTCATGTGACCACTTAAGTGGTCACGTGGACCAACTAAAGGGACAGATGATGGACTCTAACTTTGGTCCATCATCTTCTCCAATTCGAAGGGACGCAGGGAGGGGAGGTTCTGGAAGTTTCAGCTCGTTGCTGTGGATACCTGTGTTAGCGCCGGAGCTAGGCTCGCCGGAAAGACGTAATCCAAGAAACAAGAGAGCCGGTTTAACAGAGGGTGTAGCAAAGGAGGACGATTTTTTGGAACTCAGTGAGGAAGATTTTGAGTTTGATGAATCTGAAACTTCAAGTATTGGGAGTGTTCGGCCAGAGAAATCCCTTGGGTTTCGAGGGGATGAAAGTTTTGACATAGAGCTGCTTTTCTTGGAGGAAGACGAAGGCAAAAAAGATGACGGTGAGACTATTATCATCACCTCTGAAGCCACCTTGGAGGTGGGTAGGGAAGAAGAGATGCCAACCAGCCTGGATATTGGACACTGCCCGGGGGATCCAGAAGCTATCTCGAGGTCTCAACAGGTGCAGGGTGTTGCAATTTTGGTTTCTAACTGTTCTTCTGAGCAAAGTAGGGGTGTAACCAGTAAGGGGGCACCGGTTTCTCAAGTTCAGCCGCCCATTCAACTTCAGTCTACCACTGAACCTTCGGAAACCGGTTCTTGTAGGTTTAGTCCCAAGACAAAAACTTTCTTTGGAAGTCCTTCAACAAAACCATCCTCTCCAGGTATGTTAGTCTTTGATTTTAAGAATACTAATGAGCCTTCTATGAGTGCAACAAATTTTATCCAGACCCTTCCATTGTCTACCACAATCCAGCAGGTTCTAGTTAGAGATAAGGAAGAAGGGTTTAATGGAGGGAGTATGGAAGCTGAATGGAAGGCACAAGGTGATAAAATCTGGGATTTAGTCTGTGATTCCTTTGAGGAGCTGACTAGGAGGGTTGCAGAAGTTGGATACATTGAAGAAGACTTGAATCTACAGGAGGCTAGCCAGAGAAAAGGGAAGGAAAGGAATGAGGGTGAGGGAATGGGGAAGCCACCGATGAATCAAGTGGTTGAAGAGATGGGCTTGAAACTGAAAGAAGTAGTGAGTGTCATAGCATATTCCAAAAAGAAGGGAAAGAAGGAAAAAGATCGTCCAAGAAAGAGGAAGCTTTCGGAGGTAGAAAGATTAAAATCAGATGTGGCAGCAGACTTAGAGTTCAGTACAAGGGGGGAAAAAAGGAAACGAACCAAGTAAGGGATGGTGGTGTCTAGGGTGGAAATTTAAGTAATTCAATGAAGATACTGAGCTGGAATGCCAGAGGGTTAGGTAGTGCTAGGAAAAGGATGGTAATAAAGGATTTGATTAGAAAGGAAAGCCTGGATATAGTCTTGCTTCAAGAAACAAAAGTGTCAGTTTGGGATAGGAAATGGGTAAGAAGTGTGTGGTGTTCTAGAGGAGTAGGGTGGTCTTTTCTGCCGTCCTGCGGAGCTTCGGGAGGTTTAGTGACTTTGTGGAGGAAAGAGATAGTGGAGCCAATGGAAGAGCTAATAGGTCAGTTTACGGTTTCTTTGAAATTTAAGGGTGTGGGAGAAGAGTTTACCTGGGTGATGGCGAATGTCTATGGCCCGAATAGATATGGAGAGAGAGGCGAAATGTGGGAAGAGCTCTATGATATAAGGGGTTTGTGGGAGGGTCCGTGGTGTTTAGGTGGGGATTTTAACGTGATTAGGTTTACAAATGAGACCAATAACCCCAATCAAGTGATCACAATTAGCATGAGGAGATTCAATGAGTTTATTAATGAGTGTGGTTTGTTAGAAATCCCCCTCCAACAAGCTGTCTTCATTTGGTCCAACCTACAGTCTAACCCAAGATGCTCTAAGCTGGATAGGTTCATCTTTAGTTTAGATTGGGGAGAGCATTGGTTAGGTCTATCAGCTAGGGCCTTGCCAAGAGTCACTTCAGACCATTGGCCGATAAGCATTGGAACTAGGAATTTCCTGAGTGGGCCTAAACCTTTCAGATTTGAAAATATGTGGTGAACACATCCAGACTTTACCCAAAAGGTCAAAGAGTGGTGGAGTGAAGAAGTGGTGGGTACCCTTGGGAGGGGTGTCAAATTTCACAGGAAAATTCAAAGGCTAAAATGTAAAATTAAAGAGTGGAACATGGAGCATTTTGGGAGAGTGGAGGAGAAGAAATTAAGTGTTATTTCCCAGAATGAACTTTTGGATGAAAAAGAAGGACACAACTCTCTCTTAGAAGAAGAAAGGACCTTAAGATGGAATATAAAGAAGGAATTGGAAGAGATAGTGCTAAGGGAAGAGATGTGTTGGAGACAAAAATCAAGGCATCAATGGATTAAGGAAGGGGATGGTAATACTAAATTTTTCCACGCAACTGCTAATGGAAGAAGGATAAAAAACTTCGTGGAAAAGTTAGAGATTAATGGCGAAGTAGTGGATGATCAAGAGGAGATTGCTAATGTTTTTACGAATCATTTCAAGGCAGTTTACAAAAAACGGGGGGATGTGAGGCTTAAAGTAGATGGGCTAGAGTGGCCTAGATTGGACTCATAGGTGGCAAATCAGTTGGAAGAGGAGTTTGAATTGGAAGAAATAAAGGGAGTCGTGTTTTCAATGGATAGATCTAAAGCTCCTGGACCTGATGGTTTCATTATGGCTTTCTTTCAGGATTGCTGGGATATCATCAAGTTAGATCTGTTGGCAGTATTTGAGGAGTTTGCGGAAACTCACTTTATAAGTCCAGGGATCAACTCTACCTTCCTGGCTTTGATCCCTAAAAAGGGAGAGGCTGTTCAACCGAAAGACTTTAGACCTATCAGTCTAGTGACGAGCATTTATAAAATTTTGGCCAAAGTGTTGTCGTTAAGGTTAAAATCAACCCTGCCAACTTTAATAAGGCAATCATAAGGGGCCTTTATTCAAGGTAGACAGATCATAGATCAAATCTTGATAGCAAATGAATGCGTGGAGGACTTCAAGAGAAGGGGGAAGAAAGGTTTTGTATGTAAACTGGACTTGGAGAAAGCGTATGACATGGTTGATTGGTCTTTTCTATTGGAAGCCCTGAGGAATTTTGGGTTTGGAGAGAAATGGTGTGGCTGGATTGGGGCTTGTTTAAAAACTTGTCATTTTTCAGTTTTAGTTAATGGAGTGGTTAGAGACTTCTTTCTAGCCTCTAGAGGGTTGAGACAAGGGGATCCTCTTTCTCCTTTCCTTTTCACCTTGGTAGCCAATGTATTTAGTAGGCTTATTTCGAGAGTTGATGGGTTGGATATTTTTAGAGGATGGAGGGTAGGAAGAGAGGGTATTGTGGTGTCACACTTGCAATTTGCGGATGACACAATCATTTTTTGTGAGTTTGGAGATCCCTCAAAGGCTAGAAACTTGAAAGGAGTAATAAAGTTGTTTGAATGCGTGTCGAAGATGAAGATCAATTTTGAAAAGAATTGTGTAGTGGGGGTAAATTTGGAGATGGAGGAATTGAGTGAGGTAGTAGAGTCCTTAGGTTGCCTTACATCTAGCTGGCCCTTGAAGTACTTGGGTATGCCTCTAGGAGATAATCCAAGAGAAGGAAGATTTTGGAAGGAGAGGAGCACAAGGAAGCAAAGAAAGAGGCAATGGAGAGGAGCACAAGGAAGCAAAGAAAGAGGCACAAGAAAAGGAACCCGAAGGTAATGGCTTCCAAATACGGGAGTCTACAGAAGGAGGGTCCAAGCAAAGAGAATCAATAGTTTTGAGGAGCAAAGCAACCTGGTCAAGCTCAGAATCTCTCAAACCTCTTCTAAAACCCATATTCCAGTTTATGCCAGAATAAAAGGATGATGATACAAACCTTTGAATTGGCTCGTTTTTAAAACATGAGATGGAATACAAGGAGGGAAAGAGGTCCTTGAGGGCACAGTCACCAATCCAAACATCCTCCCAAAACAAAACCCTATCTCCGGTACTAACATCATACCTGATCAGGTTCAAGAAAACGGGAAGAATACTATGAATAGCCTTTCATGGGGATTTCAGCATAGCACGCCAAGATACACCAGCATCCCATCCATTGTCTGCAACACCATGCACACTCCTTACCACTTTATGCCAAAGTCTCTCCCTTTCTAGAGGCCACCTCCATAGCCATTTACCTAATAATGATGTATTTTTCTTCCTTAGATTGCCTAATCCCAATCCCCCCTGCTCCTTCCTCCTACACACTATTTCCCACCTAACCACATGATCCTTCCTCCCTTCCCTTGACACCCACAAGAAATCCCTCATGACTTTCTCTACCTTCAAAATCACCTTTTGTGGCATTCTAAAGACAGATAGAAGGTAAGTTGGCAAGTTCGCAAGAGTAGCTCTAATTAAAGTGATCCGACCTCCAAGGGAAATGTAGTTTCTCTTCCAAACTGCCAGGTCCAAACCTGTCCCTCCTAAAGTTGGAGCCCTTTGTTGGGAAGTCTCCCTCGGGAAAATCAACACTTTGGATGTTTTGCAAAAAAGAAGACCTAGTCTTTATATCTCTCCTAACTTGCCCTTTTGTTGTAGGCCTTTGGGAAAAACTTTTTGATCTTCTTGGGTGCAGGTGGATAGAACTGGTGCAGATTTCAATCTTTTTGATCCTACAACTTTTAGGTGGCCAAAGAGAAGAGGAAGAGTTTTGTGGAGGTGTGTTAGAGCTGCTTTGGTGTGGACTGTGTGGGAGGGACAAGGAGAGGGATCAAACATGTGTGTTAGAAAGTATCTTATGTAGGGCCATAAGTTGGGTAAAATCCTTTGATCTGTTTTCCATCCACACTTACGTTGGCATTAGGAGAAATTGGGAACAAGTAGCTAAAAGTTCTGCAATCAGAAGCAAGCTGGTGGTGGATTGGAAGCCTCCTGATGCAGGTGTCATTAAACTAAATTTTGATGGCAGTTGTTTGGGCAACCCGGGGCCATGTGGAATAAGGGGAGTCTTCAGAAATGATGAGGGTCAGATTGTAGCACTATTTTCTGGTCCTGTAGGGTGGGGAGACTCTGTAAATGCAGAACTCCAAGCTGTGTTACAAGGAGCAGAATATGCAAGAGAGTTAGCAGTGGAGCATTTAATGATTGAAGGTGATTCCAAATTGGTTATTGGATGGCTAAAAGAACCAGAGACGGCAGCCTGGCCGTACAGGGGGGCATTGAGAAGATTTAAGTGGCTGACTTCAAATATTTCAATCACAGTTCAATGGGAAAGAAGATCGGCAAATGGGCTGGCAGACCTTCTAACTAAACTAGGAGTACATAGGAATCAGCTCTTTTGGGCTCAATTGTAAGCTTTATGATGTAGTTTGGAGGCTGCACCTCGCGCCTCTTTGTGGGGAATTGTATGATGAATACTTAATTCTTTATTTACTAAAATTTTCATTATCATTATCTATAAAAAAAACCGAAAATTTCAGTTATTTTGGTTAAAATCGAATTTTAATAATATATACTCTATCATATATTATAACATATAATATATATTATATATTATAAAATATATATTATGAAATCAAATATCATTTTATTATATATTAATATATAAATATATTATATATAATAATAGAAAGTTTGGTTAACCAAGTTTCTAGTTTTAAAAATCGAAACCAAAAACTGAATTAACCGAACTTATTTAACCAAAAAACTGAATAAACCGAAACTGAAATTTTCTGTTCAGTTTTTTGGTTTTAACCGAATAGTGCTTACCCCTAGTCAAAAGGAGTGCCAACTCATTTGCAAATGCCTTAGCCAAATAGGGTGTAGGGAGGACTCAATCTATATGGGCTTGTTTGTAACTCTTTATGTTAGTGTTGATCTTGGGGAGGGTTAAGGGAGTTTACCCCTCCTCTTGGTTGTTGTACTTGATTCTTTTTTGTTATTAATAAAATTTCTATTATTGATAAAAAAGTGGATCAAATATAAGTCAAAAAGATTTTTTCCTTACTAGGAGAATATAACGAATGATTTGTAAGGATTGCAAAGTTATTCTAGGGGAAGGTGGAATGCTTAACCAAACAATATAGATTAGTGGTAATAGATGTGCACATTAAGAAATGAAAGAGAGAGAGAGGAAAAAATAGGTGTCCAAGAATTAGGTGGGAAATCCTAAAAGGAGAATAACTAGCTCAATTTAGAGGTTGGTTGATAGAATAAGGAAAACGAGATTTAGATGGAAAAGACTAATGATATATTGCTTGAAATGGCATACTACTTAAAGAAAGTAGCAAGGGATGTCTAATGAGAATGGGGTCATTTTTGCCTTGTTCTCAGGCCCAGTTGGAGTGGGTGACTCCCTTAGAGCTGAGATCTTTGCAGTTATGGAAGGAGTCCAGAAAGCCAGGGAGATGAACATCAGAAAACTCTTAATTGAAGGGGATTTGGAGGTGGTGATAGGGTGGCTGAATGCAGACAACAATGGTTTATGGAGGTACAGTAATCAGAGGAGGAAATTTAAGTGGCTGGTGCGGGAGATGGAAGTTAAAATGTGTTGGGTCAAAAGATCAGCCAATTCTCTAGCTGATGGTTTAGCTAAACAAGGGGCAGAAAGGGATTCAATGTTTTGGGCTAAGTTGTCATTTTTGTTTCTACCTATTCTTTTGTTTTCTTGATTGTACTTGGAAGATAAGTGTGTTTGTCTTCCTTATGTAACCTCTTTGGTGAATTAATGAAATTGTTATTGATAAAAAAAAGAATTTAAGGGGAACTGGAAAGTGCTAAAGGAACTTGGTGGTGGAATGAAGAGATACAAAATATAATCAGATTAAAATGAGCATATTACAAAGAATGACAAAATACTAGAAATGCAGGTAATTGGGAAAAATATAAAATTGTAAAAAAGGTATTTAATGGGAATCTGAGAACAAAGTAATGCCATTAGTCACCCTAACTATCCTTTTCCTAGCAATGGGAACATGAGAACTATTTGCTATAGAGACTTTATCTCTACTAGAACACAACTGGTAAGAATTGAAAAGGGTAGGCATATTGGTTATGTGCTCAAATGCTCTTGAGTCTATAATCTGGGAAGATCCCTCCTTACATGAGGTGGTTGCATAATTTTCCACGAGCACTAATAGCCATCTTGGCCGATTGTGCCCATTCTAAATAGTTTGTACCATCTAATTTAACTGTGACAATAATCCTAGGTCCAAAAGAATCACTAGTACTTGCTCCACCTAGTCTTAGGTCATTGGGTTGACTTTTGCTCAGTACTCCAGCCCTCCATTGTTCTCGGAATAGATTACAAAAACAATTGTAGGCGGGAAAAAATTATATCCTTTGGAGGCCTCAAGTACCCTTTTGGTACTTAGAAACCTCCTCCCACCAAGATTTTGCCTTTGTGGGAAACGGTAGAAGCAAGAGAAAAGGCTGCCGCTCCCTCCAGAGACCTTAGAAAGCCCTAGAACTTGAACTGCCCCCTTTAGAAGTCACCAATAAATCCAAAAAATCTAGAGCGCTCCATCCTAGGTCAAAATTGAAGAGTCCTAACGTAGACTTGTTTGGGCTTGCCTCGAGGGCATGGTACAAAGGCGGCTCGTAGAATCAGAAATGTAATATGTTTTACATCACATTAACTACTTGAAGTAATGCAATTGAGAAAAAAAGAGATTGTGGGTTTTATATGATTGAAAATGTTTTATATATTTCTCTTTACTTATTAAAAAAAATGAAGGGAAGATCACTAAAAGAGTTAAAGGGAGATAGAGAGAAAGACAACTATTTAAGTTTCTTAATCTTCTCTTATTTGATTTATAAAAAATGTTTTATATATTTGATTTTATTTTTGAATTCTCATTTGAATATGCTTTACAAGTTATATTTATGCATTTTAATATTAGATAATGGGTTTTTTAAAACATTTATTTTAAATTTAAAGTTTATATTTTTATTAATATTATGTTTAATAATTTTTTGATTTTTTGCTTTCTTTTGTTTTTTTTTTGATTTTTTAGACTTTATTTTTTATTTTTGCGCCTTGCGCCTGAGGCGCGAATGGACCCTTGCGCCTTTTTTTGCACCTTGCACTCTTAAAACACTGGTTCTACTGCAATTAGGATTCTTCCCCCTTCTCCAATTCTTTGTGATTTTGGTGATCAACCCTAGATATGCTACAAGGGGTTTTAGATCCACCAAAAAATCCAAGAACTGGGCACTTTTGAGGTCTTCGATCAGCCCTCTAAATCAACATGCAGTTGGCTGATTTAGGGCTGCATGATCGGATGGGAGGCATAGAAAAGCTCAAATATTGGTCTGATACCAAGTAGAAATCTGCAGAAAGAAAAACTGTAGAGAAAGATGAAGAAAAGAGGTGGTTTTTGTGAGAAGAGAGAAGAAGAGAAAGAATGGAGAAAAGAAAGAGAGAGCAATCAAATCTGGCCACCCCCTCTTATTGTTATTTATACTTTTAAGTAAAAAATTTGTACAAAGACCAATATGCCCTTATAGGGTGGCTAACACAAAAAACTCAATAAAAATACTTAAAAACACCACTCTAAAGGGTCCCAACAGGTGTGCTGTGGTCCCCACTCCCTAACTAAACAAATAATAAACAAATTAACCAATAAATCTGCACAAATTCCTCAACACATGGAAATATAGAATTATCAGAAGATAATTGCAGCAGCTAATTCAATACTTGGGTGCTCTGACTGGGGTGCCTAGATTGGCAAATGGATTAGCAGATAGGTTGGCAAGGCAAGGGGTGGGCAGAGAGCATTTGTATTGGGGTGTCATTGAGTAAAGGGAGATCTATTTGTAATATCAAAGCCTTGGGTTGTTAGCCGAGGCTAACCACTTTCTGCACATCTTTGTATCAACTTCTGTTTTTCAGTAATAAAAACAGTATACCTCTTTGTATGAATTCATGTTACAAATAGTGTATTCATATCAAAATACATCCTCTCATGTACACATTTTTTGCCATATAATACCTTATACACAATTACCTTTCTATCTATCTTAACTTGTAAAATTTCTTATTTGTTGCTTATGTTTCTATGCACAAGAGTGTTATTTATGCTCAGTTTGGAAAGAGTACAGATACATACAAAACAATACAAAATACAAGGTTTTGCACTCTACATATTTGTATTTATACTCCTTCCAAACTGAGCCTTAATAGGAATTTACTTTATCACTTCAATTTTCTAGAAAAGCTTGATAGTTCTATAATCATGCCTTAGAGGCAATGCTTATTTTGATTGGTAAATATGTTCAGGATTATTACATGAAATGCTTCGGTCGGCCAAGACAGGAGACTCAAAATCAACTTGGAAGGTATTTTAGAATTACAATTATGATTTTGGTGAGAAATGAGTGCATTGATGCTTATATAATCCATTTGTTATGTTGGCAGAAGTGCATTTTGTTTCTTTTGTTAGTGACAGGTTTGCTAGAGATCAGGATTGTGTTTCTGCATTTTTGCCTAAATTAGTTAGCTGTGCATCATTAATTCATGTTCAGCGCTGGTTTCAGGGTCTCTATTGTATACCTGCAAGAAATTTTCTGTAGTACTTGCCCATTCATTCATGATTTTAGTTTCGCTAAGCAGAGCACCTTTTGTTATGCATGCAAATACAGATACATGTACATAACAGGATGGCTAGGGTTCACATCGGAAACTAATGGCATGTGATCTAGAAACATTGTGCAGTGCTTTCCCCTGAAAGAAATGGTAAAAAAAGAAAAGAAAAGAAAAGAAAAAAGAACTCCTGTTTTCACTAATTTCTGGGGTTCACCATGTTCAATATGGTTCCATCACCTGGCTATGTTTCATGTAAGAATTATTGATGCATAAGTTTTGAATTGTTGATAAAAATTCATAGCTTTTGAACTGAACAAGTTTATGATAATTTGGTTGTTAATTCTATAGAAAATTATTGCCAAAGGTCCTCTATTGCAAAATGATGTTGAAATAAAATTTTCTTTATTTTCTTTTAGTTGATACATAATACAGTCTGTTTCTGCCTTAACATGATTTCTTTACTTCTGTGGCAACTACCAAATTTCTGCTCTTAAGACCTCATGTTTCTACCAAAAAAAAGAAGAAAAAAAATCTTTATGTAATTTATTATGGTTTGGCTGTTATTACCATGCTGATTTTCACTCTATTTCTTGGAAAATCATGGGACAACTCTGCACTTTTCATTTCTATGAGATCCCTGCTATACAAGGCTAGTCAATTTTAACCAATGACAAACAGGTATTGATCATGGACAAAGTTACTGTCAAGATCATGTCTTATGCTTGCAAGATGGCTGACATCACAGAGGAAGGAATATCATGTAAGCAACGAAAGGCATTATTTGAAAAATTTTAGACTTTAATTTTCTTCTTAGATATTGATTTATCTATTTGATCCCAAGGCATGTTGTTTACCCACCACCACTTCATGTCTATTACTTGCTTTTAGAAGATCATAATGAATCTTGAGTTGACCATCTGTTTCCTAACTTTCTTGTTTTCTCGTCTACTTTTTTGTTTGACAGAATTGTAGATTTCAGTTTCTAAAAATTGTTATTGTATCTTAAATCATAGAGAAGGGTGGATTGAATTGGATTGTGAATGATATTGTAAATCTAAGTTTTTTTTCTATTTTTCTTTTCTCTCTCTCTCTCTTTTTTTTTTTTAAGTTTACATTGCATATAGAAATAGAAGCTGGGTGGGACCAGTAGCCAAGAAACATGTCCAAAAAATAAGTGTGGCAGGAATGTGAATAATGAGTGGAAAAACTAGCAAGGATAGGATAATAAATGGACTTACTTTAAGCCTAAGGAACCTAGTGCTCCAATAGGTAATTAAATGAGAGAAAGTAGACTAAGATGGTTTGGGCTTGTGTAGAGAAGACCATCTACAGCACCAGTAAGAAGTGATCTAGTACAAGTTGACGGGGCTAGGAAGCTAGGGGCAGACCAAAAAGGACATGGGTTGAAGTAACGAGGAATGATATAATGGCCCATAGTTTAACAATGGATATGACACTGAACAGAATGGAATGCTGGAACATGATTCATGTAGCTGACCCACACAAACGGGTCAGTCTTAGATGATGATGATGATGATATGGCACTGAACAAAAACGTAATGGTGGAATAGGGTTCATGTAACCGGCCCAATATAGGAAAAGGGTTAGATGGTGATCGTAAATCTAAGATTTTCTGTTGTTTAATAGTTTTGTCAAGAACAAAAATATTAGAGTAAAAAATTAAATAGAAAACAAAATGATTTTGAATCATTTGCTATCCCGATCCACCATATTGGAGCTGAAGAAGTCGTGGGTGTTTTTGGTAGGGAATGAGTCTGTTGCCTGGTTCCAGAACTTCGTTGCCTGGCATGGAGCATGTGGAGGAGGTTAGGGAAGTTTGAAGCAAAAAATCTCTTTTTTGAAGTGTTCAGAGTTGGTGGGAAGGTGTCTTTGAAGATTAGGGAGCTGAAAGTCGTGGTGTTTTTGGTAGGGAATGAGTTTGTCGCTTGGTTCTAGAACTTCGTTGCTGATGCCTTGTTTGGGGGTTGGGGTGCTTGATGTTTGGGGGCCTTTGGTTGGGTTTTGGTTACTTTCTGTTTCCTGTAGCTCCTTTGTAGGTGTTTTCTCAACACTGTCCCTGGTTGTAATTGTTTGTTTTCTTTTTTAATGAATTTTTCTTTGTACTTATCGAAAAAAAAGTTTGGACTGGAAGAGTTTTAAGGTGGAAGGAAGAAGATATGAAGCAGAGAGGAGGAATGGCGGAGGTAATTTCATTGCCCTGCTTGAATGCTTCGGGTAAGGAAGAAAGCAGCTGGTTTGTTTCCCTGAAGGAAGAGAAGGAAAAGGGTAGGCCTTAATCTCTAAGGGTTTCTCTGAGCACCTTAAGAAAGCTTGCATAACATTCAAAGAAATTAAGATGTCAAGAAAGGAAAATTTAGTTACCAAAGAGAAGGATTTAAGGAAAACTATAATCACAGCAAGAGGAAACTGGAAGAGTAAGACGGGATGTTCAAGAAGGAAAGAAGAACTGGACTAAGATGCTGGTAGCTGAAGTGAAGCAAGAGATTCATGATTGGTAGAAGATAGCAGAGGTGATAAGTCGAGGGTTAAAGCTCAAGGAAACAATTATTGTAACACCTTTTGAAAAGCGTGAAGCTCTCGTTGATTTGGATGAAGAAGAGTTGGAGTTGGGAGCTGTAAATTTACAGTCTATTTATGGAAATATGCTTATTTCAAGCTGGTCCCCCCTGTCCAATGCGAAGTCTTTGTGTATCGAAGATGGTGTTACTATTAGATTGGTCAGACTTCCTTTCCATCTTTGGAAGCAAGAAGTTTCCATGTCCACTGCTTCAATTTGTGGAGGGAAACTGGTGGGAGTCTTTACTTCCGATTTGCATTCAGCAGCTATACTCAATGATGTGATCCGGGAAGACATACCTAGGATGGTGGAAGTCCGGACTGATATTCTTGTTTACTCAATCTGGATTGCAGCCTCCATTGAAGTAGTTCTTTGGACAGAAGCCAGTAGAGAAGAAGGCTTAGGGGTTGAAGATGATTGGCTTCATGACATAACAGGATTGAATCATTTCAAATTTTCTGAGGAGTTTGTTTTAAAGGAGAAACCTAGGCAAGGTGTTGAAAAAGAGGGAGATAAGGAGCCTTACCTAGGAAGGGTTGCAGAGGTTGCATGTGGTAGTTCTCTTCTGCAGGCTATCAACTACAAAGAAGGTGAAAGTCTAGCTCAAAGGACCCAAGGGCTGATGGGGAGAAGTTTTTGAATCCTAGGTTGGAAGTGAGGTGGCCAACCCGGTCTTGTGTTTTGAGCCAGGGCTTGTTGAACCAGTAAGGGAAGCTTTAATTCAAACTAAAGTCACTAGGTCAGCTGGTTCTAAACCGGTATCTTCGAAACCAGGAGATCTTGTTCCAAGTAGCGAGGTTGGGCGGGTTGTAACTAGTTGTGGGCCTGATAAGTCCGAAGTTGTTACAAGGTCACATGATAATTTAAGTGAGTTTGCAATGGTGGCGATTTTCGAACAGGATCTTATTTGGAAGTTCCCCTTCTGGTTTTTTCAATTGCTCTTCTTTCTATAATATTCTACTTCAGACCAAGGTTCATCCTGTATTGGGGGCTTCTCGATACACCCCTACAGGGGGTGTTTCAGGGTCTCGACCGGTTCAGAGGGTGGACGGACCTTAAACCAGCCCTTCTGAACCAAATTCAAAAAAAAAAACTAAAAGAAAAAAAAAAAGCTATCGGTACTGCTCAATACGCCACTACTAGCGTATTGATATTTTGAGCCTTGCTTCGGACCTCTAACCTTGTAGGGAACTTTCCATCAAAGGAGGTGTGGTGTAGCCCTGTACTTCCAAAAATTAAGGCTTTTGCTGGGAAGTGGTACTCCAAAAAATTAGATGTCGTTTGCCAAGTCTTTTTATAAAGATCTTCTAGCAGCTTAGATGGCCAAAAGACATATTGAGCTTTTGGGGTCTTGTCCTTAAAGACAAAGACCGTTTGGTAAGCGGCACGGTCTATCGGGCTTTTAGAAACGCATTTAGAGGCTATATATCATGCAAAAAGACTAGAAAGCTTTAATTGAAGCTTCCTGAAATTCAATGTTTTTGGTCTTTTTGAGTTTTTCCACACACGTCTTCTTGTTTTTTTGGATTTTGGTTACCAAATGAAAAAAGACAAAATTTTGGTTTTTTGAGCTTGCTGAAGCCCAGAAGACCACATGGAAAGACTTGCCAAATGCTGCCTTAATACCTTGGATTTATTACAATAAAAGAGGTCAAATATGTGCCTCACCCCAAGGTTCAAAATATCGACACAGTCGATACTACTGGCGTATCGACCTGTATTGAGGCTCGTTTTTTCTTTTTTTTAGTTTTTATTTTTCAATCTGGTTTAGAGGGGTCAGTTTAAGGCCCGTCTACCCCCCGATACGATACATATCGACTGATACAGCCTGATACGTATCAAAACTTTGAACCTTGCCTCACCCCATGTTTGTAGTCTTTTCTTGGGTTTTGGTGAGACGATCTCACACTTATTAATCTCATGCCCTTTTGTGTTATTTATTTGGTCTTGGTTGTCTTCTCTCTTTGGTTGCAGGTGGGCTCCCAGAATCTCTTGAGCCCTAGAACAACAAACAGTGTCTTGGCATTTTGTTTGAGGTTAACTGTTGTGCATCCGTTGGAGATACTTTAGGGGAGTTGCAGAGGGAAGTACAGAATAACAGGATAGAACACGAGGAGCAAATATGTTTGGAAGATGCAGGTAGGGTTAGAGAGAAAAACTAGGAGGCCAGCATTTTACTTAATGAGCTAAGAATGACTTTGGATTTGACCACTGAAGACTCAGTTTTGATCTTTGATGTCAGCGACTTGAATACGAAAAAAGAAGGAAAAGTTTGCTCCATCGACAATGAACTTCCTCTGGGGCAAGGGGTCTCACTAAATCATCCTACTGTCCGCATAGGTTTTTATTGGCTAGTTAGGGGTGGATTTAGGAAGGAAAGACAAAAATATGTTAGAAGGGAACATTAATCCTTTGAGAATTGAGATTGTGTTGAGAAAGGCCAAAATTCCAACAATGGACAATTAGTTCATGTTACAAAAGTTTGACATCGATTGAAGGAAGGCATTTTTTGGGGATGGTCCTTGTAGAAAATTCAAGAGTATGTATAAGAGAAGGTCTTCAAAGACCAAAATTAAAGAAAAGATCTTTGCTGGAAGTTGTGTCCATGATAAGTCAAAGTTTGAGGTTTAAATTGAGGATGTGGGACTTCATAAAAGTCAATTAAAAAGTTCCTTGCAAAGAGAGGTGGAGGAAAGGAGACAGGAAGTTGGTTCAGGGGAAGACAACCCAGTGATTTAAAAGGCACGCCTAGGCGCACAGGCAAGGCACATTTTAGGGTATGTGCCTCGCCTAGGTCCTAGGCGCACCCCTTTCAAAAGGTGCAGGCGTGGTACAAAGGTGACTCATAGAATCAAGAATGCAATATGTTTTACATCACATTAGCTACTTGAACTAATGCAATTGAGGAAAAAAAGAGATTGTGGGTTTTACATGCTTGAAAATGCTTTATATGTTTGTTTTTATTTTTAAATTTTCATTTGAATACGCTTTACATGTTATGTTTATGTATTTTAATTTTAGATAATAGGTTTTTTAAAACATTTATTTCAAATTTTAAGTTTATATTTTTTATTAATATTATGTTTTTTTGAATTTTTGCATTTTTTATTTTTTTGGCATTTTTTGAATTTTCTGACTTTTCTTTTGATTTTTAGCTTTTTGTTTTTTGTATTTTTACGCCATACTTCAAAAAGGCATGCACCTCGCTTTGCGCCTTAGGCGCAAATTGGCCCTTATGCTTTTTTTTTTGCGCCCTACGCTTTTAAAACATTGAGACAACCCAGGCGAAGAGAAAAAAGGTGAGGAAAATGAGATCTCAGAGGAAGACAATTCTAATGAGGAGCAAGAAGAGGAGGGAGAGTTGTTGGACAAACTAAGAAAGGTAGAAAAGAAAGTAGATGCGGACAAGGTAGTGGAAACTGCTGTTAAGCAAACAAGGCTTTAGGATTTTGGGTGCTAGGAGGGGAAGAATGACAAGGAAGCTGTTCAAGGACCTGGAGGAGAGATATCTCTTGAATGAAGAAAGGTCTGAAGAGGATTTCTGAGGTGAATGTTATTGCAAGGACCAACCCTATTAAAAGGGTTTCTGGGTCTTGATTGGGTTCTGGGATTTGTTTTGTCCTCTTGGCTTTTTGTTGCCTTTGTTTCTTCTGTAATTAAAAAATAGGGATGAAGGGTTGTGTTTTGGTGGATTTTGGGTGTTATTTTGGGGGTGATATCTTGTCACCTGTTTGTTTATCTCTCTCCCTTCTAATAATAGTTTTCTTTTTATTTATTACCAAAAAAAAGATCCACCACATAATTAATACAACAAAGCTAATCACTTGTGCACTAAATCCTTAAGGTGGTATAGGCAACATTGGCTTCAAAGTCAAGTAACACACATAGTATTTCTTTCTCCTACATATGGTGGAAAATAAAGTTAATAAGATCTATAACAGGGTTTTAAATAACCAAATAATTGTTACTCTAGTAAGGGTTTTAAGAATAGTTCATCGTGTAAACTAAAAAAATGATGAAAGTATAGAACTAAATCCTGTTAAAATTGATATGAATCACATGAGCGGGGGAAGACAAATCATGAGATTCACAAAGTGAAACATAAGATTAACATAGTAATCATAAAATGCTTTTGTTTTTTTTTTGTTTTGTTTTTAGGAAGGATTCCGTGATAAGATTCAAATTGAAGTCCCTTATTCTTGGGACTCAAGATTACTATTGTGGACCATATCATAAATTGTAAAATTTTGGCAACTATCTATTGGGATGCTCTGACAATTGTGAGTCGATGGGGTCATTTGATAATTGCAATTGCTGCAATTAGCTATATTACATTGATTTGAAATATCATGAGTCACTAGAGGACATCTTATCTCATCATTATCCTAACATTGGTTTATCTGTTAAGAGTCTCCATTGAGTTCTAGACAGATGGATATTTTACCTCTTTGTTTTGATTTTTACATGGAAATCTGTACTAAAAATATGTCATTTTTGTGTTTCTAGCATTTGTTTCTTATTAAGTTAACTATTTTTCAAACTTTTCAAATGCTTCTTGCAGTGGTGGAAGACATTTACAGACGAAGGCAACCACTGCCCTCCATGGACGCTATTTACTTCATCCAGCCAACAAAGGAGAAGTATTTCCCTTAGCTTTGCTGTTGATATGCATTTTTCTAGTTCCCATTAAAGATGATCTATATATTTGTTTTCTAACATTTACAGGTTGTGTGATGCTTTCCTTTTTCTATCCTTTATGAAGTATTGTAAATCGCTTAGCTTGGTCCAAAGTGAATATGTTCCCTTTTTGTTTCCCTTCCTTCTCATGTCACAAAAGTTGGGGTACCACAGTGATTCTTAAACAAAATTTGGACATAAGCTATTTTAGACTGCAAAGTAAATTGGAGGAAGCATAACATATGTTGATAAATACAAAATCATATCTTTAGGTCTTATTTGTAGTGAAAAGAGCAATTGCTCTGTGCAGGCAATTTAGTACTTACCTGACTAGCTTATTGACAAGTTTTTTGCTAAGCTCAAAGTTGTTGCATGAATATTTATTTTTGACATCCTCTATTTGTCCAAGATTAAGGTTTAAACATATAAAAATGTATGCGACCAATTTTCTACAATGAGATAACTCACTCAACTGAACTCAACCTTTTGTTCTTTTGATTGATAACCAAATTTCATTTATTTATTTATTTTGATAAGAAATGTTAACTTTCATTAAAGATATTAAAAGGAGAGTACAGTTATCACCACCCAAAGGATGGATGGAAAAACAGAATAGAAGTCTTACAAACAAGCCCAAAACAAAGTCTCCCTAATAACTCCTTGCTTAGCTAATGTGTCAGCCATTCCATTTGCTGACCTTACCCAATTAAATTTCACCCCAGGTTCCCTTGCTAAGCTAAACATCTCTCTTAGAGGCTGTCAAAGTGACCATACTCCCAAGTTTCTAGATTGCATCCACCCTATTACCAGCTTGGAGTCTTCTTCCACTTCTAAGTGTTGCATATCCCATTGTTTTGCCAATTTCAGTCCTTGAAGTAAGTCCATGACTTCTGCCCTCAAGGAATCTTCCACCCTAATTGGGCCCGAGTAAAGGGCCAAAACTCTTCCTTCCTAATTTCTGAAGACACCCCCAACTCCCGACGGGCCCGGATTACCTAATGAGCTTCCATCAAAGTTTAATTTCACCCTGAACTAAGACAGTGGTAACCAAACCTCTTGAATTACAAGGGAGAAGGGAGAGGAGACAGCTATAGAGCTCCAATTTCTAATTAAGTCAGCTGAGGAGAGGTCCTTGAAAAGTTGTTGCACTTTCAACCAATGAAGAATCTTGATGGTAATGGCCTCAACAAGTGCTTCTTTGGATTTTTCTTGCCCTTGGAAAATCCTATTATTTCTCTCTTCCCAAATTGACCAAAGGACGGCTGCACTTGTTATTCTCCACATTACCCTGCCTCTTTTCTTTGGTTGCCAAAAGAAGCTAGGGTCAAAGAGATTCAGCACACACGAGGGGGGATTCCATCTGCAACCAAAAAGAGAAGAGAACCAATCTCACAAATAAGAAGCAAAAGGACAAGAAATCAAAAGATGAGTCACCATCTCCCCACTTCTTAAGCAAAGGCAACAGACATGTGGGGAAAGGCACCAATCTGGCCTTTTTCTTTGAAGTACATCCATAGTGTTGATCTTTTGGAGAGCCACTTCCCAGCTAAAAGCCCTAACCTTTGGTGGAACAGGAGTACATCGCACTTGTTTAGTAGGAAAGGAGACATGCGCAGTAGAAGGCTGAATTAGGGCATTGAAAAAAGAGGAACAAGAGAAGGCCCCTGAATAGGATTCTGTCCAAATTCTACTGTCAGGTCCCCCCAGATACATAGAAAGAGGAAATGACTTTGGATTTATTTAGGGTAAGAGAATATATTACCGGGAATCTGTTCTTAAGGAGGGTGTTCCCAAGCCAAAGATCCTCCCGAAACAGAATTTTATTACCTGAGCACAGATCAAATCTGATGAAAGGGCGAAACCAAACTTCATTTATGTATGAAAAAGAATTAATATCAGTACATGATGTACTGAACACCACCTCACCACCTTTTGAAAGATAAGCCAGGACTGCCAGGTATCATATCAGCTAAGCTGTTAAATGATCCCTGTGTTAATATGAATGTTGCCTGCAATTCCATGGCCAACTATGGAGTTTTTCTTACTATTTTTGAACCCTCTTCCACTACCAGGTTTCTGTAAATAAGACATGGCCAATCTTCAACCCCTGCAATACAGCAAACAGTTATACTGTTGTAGATTTCCCATGGTGAATGAACCCCTGAAACAATAGCCTTTATGTTTCTGTTGGCTTTTCATGGATGCTCCTCTTAAGCTTGACTTGCTTGGTTTTCCCAAACTGCAACCCTAAAAGTTACCTTGATAGGTTAAGGTGCTGGTGGTAACTGAAGAGATAATTGGGATGGATAGGTTTTCTCTGAGGGGAATAGAATTTGTCTTGAGAGGGAGTTTGAGGAGAAAGAAGTGAAAAGAGTTTGTTTTTTTCTCTGCTATTCTCCTATTCCATCATCTTTGTGATTCTCTTGATGTATGTCTTGATCGATTTCCTCCTCCAATCCTTCTTTTTTATCCCCTCAAGCATGCCACATATTAATCTCCAAATCTGTTCTCCTTCCTTCCTATTCTTCCCCTTTAATTCCTTCATCACATCTTCTCCTTTCTCAACCTCTTCTCCCTGCCCAGCAATATATTACTTCTCTAGTGGTAATGGTTGGGAGACTGGTGAATCTGTATCAAGCATGGGAGAGGTGTTAGTATTCAAAACAAAACCAATACACATACCTGGGTGGGGATGATCTAACACAACCCAAAGAAGTAGCAAACTCTTCCACAATAAAAGATAAAAATTTTGATGGAGTGAAAGTTGCCTCTAAATGAATGTTGAACTTTGATGGAAGCTCATTAGGCAACCTAGGCGCTTCAGGTATTGGGGGGGTGTTTAGGGATTCAAGGGGAAGGTGGTGGCGTTGTACTCAGGTCTGATAGGGGTTGGGGACTCATTAAAAGCTAGTGATGGCACCATAAGGAATGGGGATAACTAAACAACTTGGGTATCATGATGTGGAGGTGAAGGGTGACTCAGAATTGGTAATTTCTGGGATGAGTAGTAGCAACCCTGGAGCTTGGAGTTATAGGAAAATCTAAGAGAAATTGAGAGTATCACAAAGGAGGTGGGGCAGTGGGGGCCACTTTTAGTTGGGTGAAGAGAACTACAAATGAGATGGTTGATTCATTGGCCAAGAAAGGGGTTTTTAGGGAATATCTTTTCTGGGTAGAGCTGTCATTTGGATTTATTAGCAATGTAAAGGGTGGCATGGTAAATAAACCCTGACCCTAAATTGTATTGTTTTAATCTAATTTAATGTAATCTTGTTGCTGTTAAAAAAAACTCAGCCATCCATATTTTTTTGGTAATAGAAATATAATTTATTAAAAAGGAAAAAGAGAGTACAAAAGGGGAGCAGCCCAAAATCACCCGATAGAGAAGAAAAAGGGCAACTCCAGCTCCTAAAACAAGAGACCAAACCAGCCGGGACTCAACAATAACACCAAAACTCAAAAGCCTAAAAGACCACTAAAATCATAAACCACAACAACCAAAGAGCAAGCAACTCAGAAAAATTCAACCTCAAAGACAGCACAAACCATTCTCTTCAAAGCCATTATAAAGCAACAACCTCCCTCAAAAAACCAGCACCAAAACCACTCACAATCTTTTCATCCTCTAAATCACTGATCACTAAAAGCTTCTAGCGGTTTTCTTGGTTTAATCCCAAAGAGGCTACCTCTTGGTCTATCAAAAGCCTTTGAAACCAGAATGTCTCACTGTTTTCTCTGTTTTTTAAATCTTCTATTTGCTAAAACTTTCTTTCAGTATTCCAACAAGCAAGAGGGATTCTCATTAATTCTTTCCAGTTCCAGCACTGTATTTTTCTTGAATAACTAGGCATCCACCAAAGCTTTGGTCTTTTCGCTAACATCCTCTTCCAGACTAGTAGTTAAATTATTGTGGCCTTCATTGATTAGTGGTGATTGGTGAATGCACATGAAAATCTTCATCACTCTCCCTAACAGGCAACGCTTAGCGTTCCTCCAGTTCTTTGAACATCCTCCTAGTAAAAGACTGACCTCCCAAAACAAACAAGCCTAGAGCTTTATTTACCTCCACAGCCATGTTTACAACCTTAGTTATATCAACATCTTTGTCAATCTGATGAGTCTCATCTATACAATCTTCTTCCTCATCTTCCTCACTTAGGCTTCCCTCCTCATCTGATGAAGAAACACCATCTTGACTCCTTTCAACAACAGTCTCTGATAGAGGTCTTGTTCTGTAAATTCTTCTGCAATTATAAATTTTCGATCTCCCAACAAATTGTCTTTTTCGTTTAGTTCTTCCCTCATCCTCTTCTAATCTCTTCCCCTCCGGGGTAGGAATTGAGACTGAACAGGACTGTGGATCCTTCACTGATCTTCCCCACCATCCTCAGGGATCAGCACTAGGACTTGATCTGTACTCGTAGTTGAGAAAATCAGCACCCACCTCCTTTGGTTGTTTACTCTCAGAACTCTTCCCCATATTAAACTCAGAGAAAAAGAAGGAAACAAAGTAGCATACTTCCAAAGCACACTTTTGCTCCAACAAAATATGACTGAGGGAGATGCACTCAACTAACTCTTTCTCTCTCCAAAGAGCAAAAAGGTGTCTTCCTTACCTTTTCCTGAATGAGGCGATGTAGAGACAATTCCCAGACCATTTTGAACCTTTGTCTATACCAAGATTTCAGCTTATATATGTAAATCCAATAATGCAAGGCTGTTATGGGAATGTGTAGGGGCTGCAGTGAGCTGGACCCTTTGGGAAGAAAGGAATTCATGACTGTTTTCAGATAAGGAAAGAACTAGAGAGGTTGTCATAGAAACCATCATGGTGAGAGTGGTTCATTGGGTAAAGTCTATGGAGATGCTTGAAAATTTCTCAACAGTTGACATCATGGAAATTTGGAAGGAAGTGGTTAGTTCTGATTGTCATAAGTCCAATACAAGCCCTACTTGGTCTCCACCAATGATTGACTACACAAGATGAATTTTGATGGGAGTAGTGCAGGTAACCTTGGTCCCTCTGTTATTGGAGAGGTGTTTAGAGACGGTGAAGGCTGAATTATTGGTCTATTTTATTGCCCAATTGGAGTAGGTAACTTAAGGGCTGAGGTTATGGCTGTCATGGAGGGGCTGCAAAAGGTAAAGGACATGAAAGTAAGAAAGCTGATTATAGTAGGTGATTCAAAGCTAGTTGTGCAGTGGTTGCAAAAGGAAGAAAAGGGTTTCTGGATTTTTAATAATGAAAAGAAGAGATTCAAGTGGCTGACACAAAATATGGATGTGAAATTTAGTTGGATTAAAAGAACTACTAATGGGTTTGCCAATGTATTAGCAAAACAAAGGGGTGGGAAGGAATCATTTGTCTTGGGCTCAATTGTAACAGCAAATTCTTTGTGGAGAATTAAGAAAGTATCTCTACTAATCTTGTAATTATGTTTTTACATTTCTAATGAATTTCTGTTATTGATATTTGATAAAGAATGTAAATCCAATAATGCATGAAAATAACCCTAAATTCTAGTCCATCAAAGTGGACTAGAATTACAACTTGGTAGGACATATAATATTTGCCATTTACCAAAATAAGACATCACTACCACTTTTGATTTATCTCCAGACCACCACTAGTTTATTTGTCACTTCCATCAGTTCACTTATGTAAACCACCTCCCCCAATCTCAGCCATCAAAATAGCTGCCTATGATTAGTGAATTAATTTCGGACATCTAAATGATGTACAAAAGTTTTGGCACTACTGCCTTCCTTTCCACTAATGTACCTGTACCACTACCGCCTTTATTTTTCCTGGCCTCCACAATTGCTGACATACCACCACCTGTTTAATTTCCACTACCACCACCTTGTTCTCTAATCTCCACCACCAATCTCATCAACACCAACAAGAAAATAATAAAAAGAAATTAGTACACAAATACACAAAATGAATATTTTAGTTTAATAGTGCCTATAATTATAATTATAATGCCAAAAAACAAAGAATAAAAAAGTATTTTATAATACATAGTACAAGACTACTTGGTGATTAGGTGAGGCGAGCCTCAAAGGGTGCCTTGTGGCCTAGGCATCGCCTTGACAACTTCGTTCTCTACCACCAATCTCATCTACACCTTGTCCACAACAGTCAGCCCACTTACATTGGAGATATTTTGTCTTATAACCTTGAGGTGGGAGTGTGAAGAGAAAACATTGATATAAATGTCAGGATTCTTGAAATTTCAGTACCTCAGTTCTGGTTTCATGGGTAATCAGAACAATATTGGTACAAATTACAAAAGAAAATTTCACCAACTTTGGTTAAACCAGGGTGATAAATAGGATTCTGAATTGAGAGAAATAGAAGAGGAAAAAATTAATAGCAAGGTATAGGTGAAATATGAAAAGAGAGAAAATAGAAAGATATTTATATCTTTCAATTTCTCTTTATCTCTCTGTTTTTAGGAATTTCTCTTTACCATAAAGTTGAAATTTTGCTGTCTCTTTTTCAAAACTTTTATTTCCGGCCATGTAAAATCCAAGTATGAAATTGGAATTGCTGCTCTTGATTTGACACCTCTAGTATTGTGTACAATCTCAATCTCTAATTGTCTATATCATTTCTTGCATTTAACATAATTCTCTTTTCATTATGATGTTTCTCTGTTTTCTGCAATTTCTATCATGATCTTTTTCTGTTGACTATAAAGAAAAGGAAACTATCAGGGTCTTCAGTGTTACCGTTTGTTTTCTTTTAATCTTGTGTCACAGTTCAGCACCATAACCTTTTGTTGTAGCATTGCCTTGCAATTTATGGTTTCAAAACATTCAAGACATGAAAATTGGTATTACATATGCTACATAGGTGAAAGGATGGTTGCATTTTTTTCTAACTCTGTTTTTTGGAAACTTGCAGTGTTGTCATGTTCTTGTCTGACATGTCAGGACCATCGCCTTTGTACAAGAAGTATGTGCAGGCTTTACATTATGTTTCTGTGGATCTAGTTCACTTACTATCTTAAATAAACTCTCATACTTAGTTTAAGTTATATTTTTCTGTTTCAGGGCATTTGTTTTCTTCAGTTCGCCTACTCCACGAGAATTAGTTACATGCATAAAAGATGATACTATTGTTTTACCTCGCATAGGTGCATTGAGAGAGGTTAAATTATCTCTTTTCATTTGGTTTTGCAATTTCATGTCTTTTTAGTGGATTAATAATTTATTCCAACTGTTTTCATTTGTTGGTCTTCATTCAGTATATTTCAAATTTTGTTTTATTATTTATTATTGAAAAGTCTGATATACTGGCTACTGATTTTCTCCTTGTTTTGGTGAAACATGCAGTTCAATTTGGAGTATTTTGCGATAGACAGCCAGGTATTTGTTTATGCCCTTGCCATTATACAATTTGTTGCCTAATTTAAACAATATGGGGGCTGAGGGATTTTCATGAATCAAAATAATTAGAGATCACAGCAATTCTGTGAAGGCCATCTTTTTTTGATAGTAAATAAAAATTTTGTAAAAGAAAAAGAAGATTATGAGAAAGGTGACAAGAAGCCACCCTAGAGAAGAATAAATAACCCTACACCCAAAAAAAACACCAACCCACCACAACTCAAACCAGGCAAAACCCACCAAAACACAAAACACCAAACCATGAAGACTTAACACACTAACCAGGCCCCGATGAAACAATTTTCAAAGCCCCCACAAACTAAACTTGCACCCAAATTGCACATGACAAACACCAAACACCCAACTTGTAGCGTCACCAACCCGAAACAACCGACAAAAAGCTTACAAAAATGAAACTCTGGACCACACCTAAATACCACTCAAAACTATACATGGTTACTCAGTTTATTTAGAATCTATTGCAAGAATCTCATAACTTATCTTAAGGTCCATTTTTTTTTCTTTCTTTGTCTTTTTGTTAGGATCAATCCCAAGTAAGCCCAATGTTTTAAAAGCGCAAGGCACAAAAAAGGCACATGGGTCAATTTGCGCATGAAGTGCAAGGTGCAAGGTGCAAGGTGAGGCACACACCTTTTTAAGAAAGGTGCAAAAATAAAAAAATGTCAAAAAATAAAAAAATTCAAAAAAATACAAAAAAATAAAAAATTATTAAAAATAATATTAATAAAATATAAACTTAAAATTTGAAATAAATGTTTTAAAAAACCTATTATCTTAAATTAAAATACATAAACATAACATGTAAAACATATTCAAATAAGAATTTAAAATTTAAATCAAACATATAAAACATTTTCAAGCATATAAAACCCACAATCTCTTTTTTTCTCAATTACAATATTACATTACTTCAAGTAGCTAATGTGACATATTACATTCCTGATTCTACAAGCCGCCTTTGTGCCACGCCCCTCGAGGCAAGTCCAAACAAGTCTTTGTTGGGGTTTTAAATTCTTAGTTTTCACACAAAAAATAATGATTTTATTGTTTTAATTGCTTTTTAAGAAGATTGATGTAGGACCTTTGTGATTTGGCACTATTCTTGCAACTAAACTCAGGTTGAAATTGTTTTCAACTTTTAAGGTCGAAGACTTTTTCATGGTTTGGGGACTTATTGCTGCCTCCTCATCTATGAAACAACAATTTTTTGAGGCATGGTCTCCTTCAACAGATGGTTGGAAGAAGCTGAACTTTGATGGGAGTTTGGGTAACCCAGGCCCTTAAGGCATTGGGGGGGGGCATTAGAGATGAAAATAGACTCATTATTGTGCTGTACTCCGGTCCTGTGGAGGAGGGTGATGTGGCAAGGGTAACCCAGGCCCTTAAGGCATTGGGGGGGGGGGCATTAGAGATGAAAATAGACTCATTATTGTGCTGTACTCCGGTCCTGTGGAGGAGGGTGATGTGGCAGGGGTAGAGTTTCTAACTGCAGCATATGGGGTTGAGAAGGCTAAATAGTTGGGTATTAATAGACTAATCATCGAGGGAGACTCAAAAACTGTGATAAAATGGTTGCAGAAAGGGGAAGGGGTGATATGGAAGTTGAAGAATGATTTCCGAAGACTTAAATGGATGTCAAGGAACATGTCAATCTAGGTGGAACGGGTTAGGATATCTGCTAACAGTTTGGCAGATAGTTTAGCAAAGCAGGGGGTTCAAAGAACACATATGTTTGGGGACAAGTGGTGTAGTTGGATTTTTGGGTGTATCAGTACTTGTCACTACTCTATTATGGTAAATGGTATGGTGAGGGACTTTTTTCCAGTTTGCAGGGGTGTCAGGCAAGGGGATCCACTCTCACCCTTCCTTTTTACCTTAGTAGCTGATGTGATTAGTAGGATCATTACTAAGGCTGACAATGAAGATGCCATTAGGGGTTGGAGAATAGGGAGACACCAAGTCCCGGTCACCCACCTTCAGTTTGCAGATGACCTAATGATCTTTTGTGAAGGAGGTTTTAGCGAAAAGGTAGCAAACCTAAAGGAGCTAATCAAAGGATTTGAAAGTATTTCTAATTTGAGAATAAATTTGGAAGAGAGCTACATAGCGGGTATAAATTTGGAGGTAGGGGAGGTCGAGGCTATTGCGGAGTGTCTTGAGTGTTCCACCTCTGCTTGGCCTATGTCATTTTTAGGGCTTCCTTTAGGGGCAAATCCTAGGGAGAGTAGATTTTGGACCCCAGTGATAGAAAAGTTTGAGAAGAGATTAGCCTCATGGAAGAGGAATTACCCTAATAAGAGCTACCTTGGCTAACTTACCTACCTATTTTTTGTCTGTTTTTAGGATACTAGTTAGGCAAGCTAGGAAACTGGAGAAGTTGACGAGAGATTTCTTATGGGAGCTGAGACAAGAAAAAAAGGATCACTTGGTTAATTGGGAAATTGTGTGCAGAAGTAAAGAAGAGGGGGGTTTGGGACTTGGGAGGGTAACTAGAAAAAATCAAGCTCTGTTAGGGAAATGGTTGTGGCGATGGCCATTGGAAAGAGAGAGATTGTGGCATGAGGTGGTGGGAAGCATTCATGGGAGGTCAGAGAATGGATGGGATGCTGGTGTATCAAGGCAAGCTAACCTAGCAACACCTTGGAAGGCCATTCACAACACCCTTCCTCAATTCCTCAATTTTATCAGGTATGAAGTTTGTTCTGGCAACTCTGTCCATTTTGGGAGGATATTTGGGTAGGAGACACACCTTTAAAGGATCTGTTCCCTTCTGTTTTTTTGTACAAAAAAGAGGTGGTCTCAAAATTTGTCTCACCTTTGGGAACACCCTTAGATTCTACTTGGGATTTTGGGTTTCGTAGAGGACTTAGGGATGATGAAATTGAATATCTTTCTGTTTTGCTTGGTTGTCTTAATCAGGTTTGTTTGGATCCCTCCAAGCCAGATAAGAGGGTATGGACTCTTAGACCCAATGGAACATTCACTTGTGCTTCTTTCTTCAAGTCCATCTCTCAACTTTTTACTCACCAACCCTTTTCGTCAAAAGAAGTTTGGTGCAGGCCAGTTCCCCAAAAAATTATGGCGTTTTGTTGGGAAGTATTCCATGGGAAAGTAAACACTCTAGATAACCTACAAAAGAGAAGACCTTTCCTCTGTATTTCTCTTAATTGGTGTATCCTCTGTAGAGCTCACGGTGAGGATTGTTACCACCTATTAATATCTTGTCCCTTTTCTGCAGACCTTTGGGCTTGGCTACTTTCGTTGTTTGGGAGTAGTTGGAGTCTACCAGCAGAAATTCACATGCTCTTCAACCATTCTACCTTTTATTGGCCTACAACAATAGGGAGAATTATGTGGAGATGTGCTTGTGTTGCCTTGATTTGGACTCTTTGGGAAGAAAGGAATATTAGAATTTTTCAAGAAAAGGAAAGGAGCAGTCAGGAATTGAAAGACTGTGTGTTAAATAGGGCAATACTTTGGCTGAAGACCTTGGAAATCTTTCATCAGTTCTCCTTTAAAGACCTTTGGAGAAATTGGTCAGCAGTAGCAAGGTTTTCATCTCTAAAGGACAAATCAATTACAAACTGGTCTCCTCCATCCGAAGGCTCACTAAAGTTGAACTTTGATGGAAGTAGCATGGGTAATCCAGGATTATCTGGAATGGGGGGTGCTTTGAGAAATGAGAAGGGAGAGATTTTGTTGCTCTACTCAGGTCCCTTGGGAATTGGGGACTCCATCAGGGCAGAACTTTTAGCTGCTGTATAAGGGGTGCAATTTGCAAACCAACTGGGGGTACAACACCTAACAATCGAGGGGGATTCCAAAGTGGTGGTGGGTTGGTTGAAAAATCCTGAAGAGGCTATGTGGTGTTACAAGAATGAAATGAAGAAATTTAGTTGGTTGACAAGGAATATATTGGTCACTGTACAGTGGGTGGGGAGATCAGCAAATACTTTGTCAGATGTGTTAGCTAAGCAAGGGGTAAATAGGGAAGAATTGTTTTGGGCTCAGTTATGATTCTTGCTTTTCTTTCCTAGTTTACTTGTAAGATTCAAGGAGGGGCTGCAGCTCGCGCCTCTCCCTGGGATGTTGTATGAACTCACTCTAAATCTGCTTCTGAATTAATAAATTTATTATCATTCATCAAAAAAAGAAAAGAACACATGTTTTGGGCACATTTGTAATTCTGTCCCGAGTCAGCTTACTAAAGCTGATTTCTTTCACAACTTCTTGTTGTATCCTAATGTTTTCTAATTAATGAAATCTTTTTAAAGTTATTGATCAAAAAAAAAAAAAACTCAGGTTGTAGGTGTGCAGAACAGAAACAAATATCAAATTAAAAGAAGAGAACTCCCTATTTGCTAATGTTGTTCATTCATTCTTTGCAATAAAATATCTTCTTAAAAGGCAATGAAAGTTATAAAATCATTATTTTTTATGTGAGAAATAAGAATTTCAGACCCTATCATAGACTTGTTCGGGCTTGCCTCGAGGGGTGTGGTACAAAGGTGATTCATAGAATCAAGAATGCAATATGTTTTACATCACATTAGCTACTTGGAGCAATGCAATTAAGGAGAAAAAAAGATTGTGGGTTTTACATGCTAGAAAATGCTTTATATGTTTGCTTTTATTTTTAAATTTTCATTTGAATACGCTTTACATGTTATGTTTATGTACTTTAATTTTAAATAATAGGTTTTTTAAAACATTTATTTTAAAATTTAAGTTTATATTTTTTATTAACACTATGTTTAATATTTTTTGATTTTTTTTTGAATTTTCTGACTTTTTTTTTGATTTTTAGTTTTTTTTTTTGTAATTTTGCGCCTTTCTTAGAAAGGTGCGCGCCTCACTTTGCGCCTTGCGCCTCAGGCGCAAATTGGCCCTTGCGCTTTTAAAACACTGAGAGAAACTGACCTACTTGCAAGGAGGTTTAACTCAGTTTGGATGGGTAAAAAGGACAACAAATGGTTTGGTGGATGTCCTAACTAAACAAGGAGCATATAGACTTACTTTATTGTGCTTCCGGTGATGGTTTCCGGTGGTTTGGTGGTCTGAGACTGGCATAGCGGTCCAACTCCAGCAGCGACGAGCAGTGGTAGGGTCAAGAGTTTTATCGGAGGGTGGTCACACGTGACCACCTGTTCACACAAAAACGAAAGCACTATTTTGCCAAAACCACAAAGTATAAAAAGCTGACTTCGTGCTTTTGGGGGTTTTCGTACTTTTGAAAAGTATGAAAGCAGAAGCATAAAGTATACAATACAAACCCTATATCGTACTTTTCATACTTTTGTACTTTTGAAAGTACAAAAGTACTTTATAAAAGTCTATCCAAACAGGGCCTAATGCTGATCAACAAGGGGTTTCGAGGCAGCAACTCTTTTGGGCTACTATGTAATTGGTTCTAGATTAGGGTGGACAGTCCTATTAGTTGAATGTATTAACTTCATGTTATCATTTTAATAAAATTCCTTTCTGCTGATAAAAAAGGATGATTTGTGTTATGGAAATACAGAGTAATATTATGATAATCTTTTAATTGTATATAAGGATGAGGATTAGGTAGCTGACGCTAGCCTAAGTCTTGTAATTATTCTATACATATTTACTTTTTAATCAATGAATATACTTTTACTGTTACCTATCCAAAAACTGTTTAAAATATGAAATATAAAATATAAAAAAATGATGTACATCATTGCGCATGAGATATTCTTAAAACCATACATAAATAAATAGTTTATAGTCATGCTAACAAGTTAATCGGAATGCTTCATTGCTTTGACTGAAATCATGTATTTTATAGTATGGGTGTAATATTTTTGATTTCTGACTATCAAAATGTACTGAAAATTGACCAAAAGTCTTGTGAATTTGACCTAAACTTTGACCATGTTTCACTTTAGTTACCATTGGAAGTGGGAACATTTCGATGGAACAATTTGATTTCAGTGGAAGTATAAAATCATGTTCATAGCATATTCATAGCATGTATATTTTACTGTACCATAACTTGTTCCATGCAGGGATTTATCACTGATAATGAGAGGGCATTAGAGGAACTTTTTGGGGAAAATGTGGGGAATTCTCGCATATATAATGATTGCTTGAAGACAATGGCCACTCGCATTGCTACAGTGTTTGCCTCATTGAGGGTATGTACTGAATGACTTCTCTTAGTTGATTTGCAATGAATAGTGCCTGTTGAATATTTAAGTTTCACTTGTTCATTGTTCTATTACTTTCTTTATTGCATTATGAAAATAAATGAACATATGGTGGGAAGTGGTAAGTTTACGGTATAGATGGTCAAATATATGATGTATCTTGTTTTCAAATTACATTTGAATTAAAGTGTCACTTTTCTTATTATTCACCTTCTACTCTACCCAAATTTTATTAAATGGGGTTGGCTATATGAATCCTGTTTTTCCATTCCAATCTGATCAGTGGCATATCAATTGTTAAATTATGAGCCCTTAAATCATTTCTTACTACTTGAAGTTTAAAATTATGAGCTTGTTATGAATTGAAGTTTCTAGTTCTTTCTTGTTTTGTATTTGAAAGTTTAATGCTGTGTTCACATATCTCCAGGAGCTTCCATTTGTTCGATACCGTGCTGCCAAGTCCCTTGATGCATCCATAGAAACAACATTTCATGATTTAGTTCCTACGAAACTTGCCGCTTCTGTTTGGAATTGCCTTAGTAGACACAAAACTACTATTCCCAACTTCCCCCAGACAGAAACATGTGAATTGCTTATCCTTGACAGATCTGTGGATCAGGTATGTGTGTTCTTGTTACAAGAAGTTGCTTACTCAATTCTCAATCAATTTCATGAAGAATTGATTATCTTGATTTCATGTATATAGATTGCACCTGTCATACATGAATGGACATATGATGCCATGTGCCATGATTTGCTTTCTATGGATGGAAATAAATATGTGCATGAGGTACACCTTCCTTTTCTGAGTTTCTTTGCAATTTCTTGCTGTTGACATTTTCCCCTTTTCCACAGCTTTTGTCAGGATGTTAACATGTAATACACACATAATATAGGTTCCAAGCAAAACAGGTGGTCCCCCAGAGAAAAAGGAGGTTCTTTTGGAGGATCATGACCCTATCTGGCTTGAGCTACGCCATGCACATATAGCAGATGTATGTTTAAAGGTTCTAGAGTAATTTATTTATTTTGATACACTATTGGTATTGATGTTTATGCTCTTTAATCTTTAACTGGTATGCCAGGCTAGTGAGAGATTACATGAGAAGATGACAAGCTTTATAGCAAAGAATAAAGCTGCACAAATCAAACATGGATCAAGGTTGTAATCTTTTTCTCTTTTTGCTTTTTCGTAAGAATTTTCTATTTGTATGAAAATCTCTTTCCCATCATACAAGTAAACGCCCATCTAACATCATACAAGTAAACACGATCAGGTTTGATTTCAATTTTATTTTGCCGCAATATTCGGTTTCTTTTGAAAAAAATGTTGTGATACTGATAAAAATATCATCATTTCCCATTTTAGTTTTTAAGAACATTTCCAATTAAAATTTCTTTTATTTATTTTAAAATATTGTCAGGCTTTGAAAGTTATGTCATTAATTTTCAGTGCTTATAATAACACAAGAAAATCTAGAAGATGATAAAAATTTTCATCTCTTTGATTTGAATATGCATGAGATTTTGCAAATGGCTTGTTGAGTATTTGACTCTTACATCTATTATAGGCAATAAATAAGTAATATTTTGGATTTTCTTTGGATAATCATTCATTTGCTCTGTTGATTATTTAAATTCGATCTGTATGTCATCATTTTCTTTGGGTTTTACTTTGCTTCAAGCTTTATCTGCATGCGAAAAACAAAATAAGGCAAAAGCTGAAACAAAGGCTCCATTCGTTTGCAGTGCAATTTTATTTGCATTAGCACATACATGTGTGAAAGTGAAAATTAGAAGAATGCAAGTTCTTATCCACAAACAAAACAAGGCAAAAGCTGAAACAAAAATAAATCAGAACTTGCATTCCCATGGTTTTGCAGTGCAATTTTATTTCCATGGACTTAGTTGGCTTTAAGTGGGCTACCATTACCGGCCCATTAGAATTGGGCTCCAAATGAAATGTCGACCCACTTGTATTTTCCTTGCCTATAACGTGATTTTTTAACAGATCACGACCCCCTGTTTTAACAGTTGAACCCTATACCTTGTCTTTTTGTCCGGTCTGAGGTCACCAGTTCACCTCCCCCACTTTAACCGTTTGGGAGACTTTGTCTTTTTTCCTCTGAAACCACCTGCGCATAGGATCTGCTATTTCCCAGGGGTTTTCCTTGCTTTCTATGCCTTTGACCTTCCAGCTGCCCCAATTCTTTTTGGCTTCCTAGAGTTTGTTGGCCCTTTTTAGTGAAACATTCCATCCCATTTGAACCAACCAATCTCAGGTCTTCACGTAAAGCTTCTTCTTCCTCCTCTCGTCCTTCCGTGCAAGGCTCCTTCCACATCCCTGCTTCAGTGGAGGAAGCTAACCAAACAGACACAAAGCTCCCCTCTGATCGTAGCTTTATTTTCCGTGGGATATCTTCAGGCTTCACACCACTTGGCCAAGCTGCTGCAGAGTGAAGATCACCCAGAATGTTCCTTCTAAGTGACCTCCGCACATTAAGGCAATATCCTCTGCCACCTCTTGTTTCCACTGGTGAAATGGCAAGCCTATTACACGCACCACATCATCACCATCTTCGACAAAGTGATCCTTGGAGTTAGATGCTGGACTCCATTTGAAAACTGTGAAGGATCCGATCTCAGACTGAACATTGAGAGCTGAGATTTCCAGTTCATTTTCCATTGGGTCTAAGAGAACCTTACATTTGTCAAATGGAGTTACTATGAACACTCTCTTCAACTGATCTGTTATTAAATCAACTACCCTCCTCCAATCATTGACCTGTTCCTTGGCTTGTATTACAAACTTACTGTCCCACTCTTTTCTCTCTGGCCCACCCACCATTCTGCATTGACCTTTGGTTTTCACCATAACTACAGGCTCTTGTTCTACCCTATTGTTTTTCTGATACGCCTCCTCCCTTGTGAAGGCTTCCTTTTCATTAGGTGTTCTTAGACTTAAAAACTCATGGAGTAATCTGTTAACTTTCCCCCATCCTTGACTCTGTTTTCCTGCCAGAATACATACCAGTTGCCTTCTTCCCCTGCTAAAATGTTAAGTGAAAGTTATGAAGAAACCTTTGTTGTTCTTCTTGCATTCAACCCCAAATCTCTTTCCTTCTGTACCATGTTCCTGCCAGTTTATCTGCTTTCCTTTTGAGCAAGCTTCAGTTATGAATCTGTTAACCACTTCCAATCCTTCCAACAGTATCTTGCCCTTTTGTTGTTCCTTTACCTTCAAACTTAACTTCCCCTTGATTCATATCTCTTTGAACAAAAAGTTTTTTGCTTTAGCCTTCAAAGATCTTCTCCATCAACCTTCTTGCACGAACTCTCCACCTTCACCTTCCATCTTTCACATCATATGTAGTTGTAACTTGTAACTCTGTTTCTCTTATATGTTTAAACTAGAGAATGACCCCCCCCCCCCCCCCCCCGGTACTTAGTACAGGATAAGTATTCTGATGATGTTTTATTCACGTATTTTGATAAAATTTGTTTGACACCCATTTTTTATGTTTTAAATTTAGGCTATTATTTTATTTGATATTTTTGATATATAGATTTGTTATTTAATGATAATCCTGGATCCTACGTTCATTTGCAATGTTTTTTTTTTCTTTCTTTTTAGTGGAAGTAACTACCAGTAACCTTTTTGAGAGTGGACATAACTACCGTTTTGAAACTCATACTTTAAGGATTCTACATTATTTGAAATGAGTTTTTGTTTTTTTTTTCCGGAAAATTCCTGATTAGTACCTTGTACTTTGGGCCTAGTGCCACTTTGGTCCATGAACATTAAAACGCGACAATTCAGTACCCGAACTTTCAAAACGTGCCAATCCAGTACCAGCCGTTAAGTGGCATTTGAAAAGACACAAACGCCCTTCAAGTGTCATCTAATTTTCTTTATCAACCATCCAAACGTTGACAAAAAATGAACAGTCCCAAATCCTTGCCTCTTCTATTCAAGAAAGTTGCGGTCACCACTCACTCGAAGGGCATTTATGTCTTTTCAAATGCCACTTAATGGCTGGTTAACGACAGGTACTGGATTGGCACGTTTTGAAAGTTCAGGTACTGAACTGTCGCGTTTTGAAAGTTCAGGGACCACAGTGGCACTAGGCCCAAAGTACAGGGTACTAACCGAGAATTTTCCCTTTTTTACTTTTTAGTGGAACTAACCACCAATAACCTTTTTGAGAGTGGAGGTAACTACTGTTTGAAGCTCATACTTTTTTTTTGAGTGGGTAGATACTTGTTTGAGGAAGGAAGCTTTTGTTAGAAAGTGGGAGTAACCACTTTTGAGATTCTCTTTCTTGAGAAAATATGTTGCTACTTATACGAGGAGAAGCTCTCTAGTCTAATGGCATATGTCCTATCTAGACTTGTTCATGGGCCGGGTAGCTCGAAGGCCCGGCCCAGTCCGTTATTTTATGAGCTTGGACAAAACTTCAGGCCTGCAGGCTCGGGCTTGGGCTTTAAATACCAGGCCCGGTCATTTTTTGGGCCGGGCTTGGGGTTTCTCAAATAAGCCTGGCCCAATACTATTACATATAATAAAAAAGTATTTATGTTATATATAATAAATATATATAATATTTTTTTCTTAAATTATAAATAAATATTAATTTACTATTAGGAAATACAAATTAGTTTATTAATTTATTAAATTATTACCAAATTAATATAATATTAGTTTATAAAAGTACACTGAAAATAAGACATTTTGTGTATAGGTCGGGCTCGGGCTTTGAGCTTCGGGCTTTATGTAAGGGCCGGGCTTGGGCTCATGATCTAGGCTTGATGGTCGGGCCGGGCTCGGGCTCGGGCCTGCACATTTTCTGTTGATAAAGAGGCAAAGCCCAGCCTGGGCCTGGCCCATGAACAGGTCTAGTCCTATCCATGTCTGGGCACATAGGTTCGTAATCTACTGAGCTAGTAATGGATAAAAACTATTGACTTTGTACTGCAATGATACTTTGCTCTTATATTTTTCTTGTAGTTTTACTGATACTTTCTTCTTAAATTAGTAATGAGATCAAAGCTATGTTACATGGATATAGCAAGGACACTGCTGGATACGGTATCTTAACAAATTTACACTAAAAAGTTAAGTATCCGACATGATACAGTATCATTGCATGGGTATCCAAGAATCATAGGATCAGAGATATATTATTAATATCAATACAAGTCAAAATTTCATGAATCATGACATGTAATAGCATAAAGATCAAGTACAAAGTAGAAACTCTCAATGGTTTCCTAAAGTCTAGCCCCTGATGGCTGCTAACCGTATTGCTCTTCCAGATTTACTGTTTCTCTGCTCTGCTAAATTAGGTAATCCTTGACACCATCTGAATGAGATGTTCATTTTTTAAGCCAAAGATCCTTACTTTTATCAAGTTTCTTTAATGTCCTAGGCCCTTCTCCACCTTCCTCATCCATCTGATTACTAAAATCTCCTACTTCCATAGGTGGATGATGAAGTACAGATAACAGTTTCAATTGCTGTAATAGTGATGGTATTTCAGCTTGGATTAAATCCCCATTGTCAAAGGGAATATATGTAAACTATATTTTGACTTTGGATGGTATATTATAATTCTGAAAAACATGCCAATTATCTTGCTATTTTTGTTTAATCTGTAAATTCATCAAAACTTATTTTGGTTATGTAATTATTTTTCTGTTTTCTTATCTTAAAATTTCATCTGTTATATAGGGATGGTGGTGAACTGTCAACACGAGACTTGCAAAAAATGGTTCAGGCTTTGCCACAATATAGTGAACAAATTGACAAGCTTTCCCTGCATGTGGAGGTTTGTTTCTTGACCATGGGAATGTGAATATTCTTGTAGAGCTTTGTGTAGCTTATAATTCAATTACCACAAGGTCATTTCAAAACACTTTTAGCCATCAATGGTACAACTGGGGAATAACATGATAACAAAGAGTTTCATTCACAATAATTTATACTGATTATTTCTTGTCAGTACCTATTTATATCTAAGAATTTCATTGACAATAACTGTTTACTGGTTCTTTTTTGTCATTCCAATGCTGATGGTTTTTTCTATTAGTATCTAGCTAAAGTTTTACCAATAGTACTATTATTTGTTTGTTACATGTTTTTACTATATCCGCACTAACTAATTTAGTGTCCCATTGCTTCCTAGTTGCACAAATTTCATGTATTTGTTTTGAAAATTTGGAAATCCACCACGAATTGTTGATTAGTCACACTAGTGAAATGGTGCAAGAAATTGAATTTGATTTCCACTAAATGGGTCTCAAGTATGGAAACGTCTAAAAAAGGTCAAAATTCAGTTTTGGGAAGTCTATGCTTTGTCATCACCTTTCTGTGTTACTGACCTCTATTCATTTAAGGTTTCAAACTTAATTTCTTATATTGTTGTAGTGAACACGGTTAAAAAAGTCGAGAAATGTCAGAAATGTTAACTGACATATGTTGGTGTTGAAACCCAACAACAGGAATTTTAAGGTCGGTCTCAAAAATAGAAAAAACCGGTCGACATGTTTATTTTGGTAAATGTGACCAAAGTGGCTTGATACACACTAAAATGCAATGATCTTGTTTTTTTAAAAACAATTTAAATAACATCTTCTAATAAAAAGATTTAGGACAAACAACAGAATTTACAGAAATTATATTTTATGTTAAGAGAAAGAGAAAAAAAGAAAAGAAGGAGAAGGAAAAAGGGGATTTGTGCTTAGTGTACCTGGAAATCTATGAAGTAGACTTGCAGCATCTTGGATTGTTTGAAGTTGAAGAACCAATAGGGGAGAAAATGACTTTTACATACTTGGATGGTACTTGAAATCCATGAGGCAGTAGCCATAAGGCCCACAACATAGTGGTGACTGTCAACTGTCAAGCTTTGGAACTCTTGGCTAGTCAGCAATGGAAGTGGCTCAATTTCAGATCTTGGAGAGTTGGAGATAAAGAAAAAACCTCACACATCACAAGTCACAAGTCACAGCTGTGCTCTGTCAAGGCATTATCTGCAATAGAGCTACTTCTTGAGCAGAGAGCTTTTATGTTCTGCTGCTTTCTTCTCATTATCTGGTTGGGGTTACATCTACCTTTTTCTTTATATCTAATAAAATTAACTGTTATCTATCAAAAAAAAGATCTGATTTTTTTCTTCTTTCGAGAACCAGTAACCCAGTAACCCGAAACAAGAGAAAAATGAGAGAAAAGGAGCCAAGGTCAAGCTGTTGAGGGAAGAGGGAACAGGAGAGGTGTCAGCTTCTGGGCCTCATCCTTTTCCTTCTTCATCTGATGAACAGTCCCTGTTTGAAGTGTTAATCCACATCTTTGGTGGTGACTAGTACCCCCCTACCCTCACACACACACACACACACACACACATTACATGTATAAGGGTAGGGATGTCGTTTCTAGCCCGGCCTGGAAATTTCCAGCTGGGGCCTTGGCTTTGTGTATTCTTAGATTAAATAAATAAAAAAATTCTAATATATAAGTAAAATTATATAAGAAATTGGAAGTTCTTATAAAAGAAATATAAAGCAAAGAACTGCATATATAATAAACCTCCACTATATCTATAATTTTTACAATATTTCCATACAACATTTCTGGCACATTTCCTGTATCGGATGATCGACTTTTAAACCTTGGTGGGTAATGAACTAGAGGGTTAGGGTTCATGTCATCTCTTTCACTGCATAAGAATGAGTACTGGAGATCAGCATTCATGTTGAAGGCAAGTGATTGACAATAAAAGCTTGTCTAAGTATGTTGTCAACAACCCACATAAAAGGTCACCTTGTTTGGGATGTCATGCCCTTGTTGAAAGAGGCTAGGAAGGAGGTCTCTTTTTTCACTTGACCATCTCTCAGCAGTCCTAGAAATCCAGCAACATTACCCCCCCTGTGCAAAAGCCTTCCTGTAGTTTGGTTAGTTTAAGATTTGGAGGGCCTTCTCTATACTTAAGCTTCAATGTATCCAAACTTCAGCTCAATTAAATGGTTGGATTAAGAGAAATGGGCCTAAAAGTTGGCCTTTTGTTATGAACTGTCTTCTCTTTCATCCTTCTCTTATCTTCCTAAATGTTTTAGAAGGTGTGTCATGCCTAGTTGTAACAAGCAAGGCACACTTTTTTGATCGGCAACACAGAAAAGATCAATTCATTAGAATTTAAAAGAGGGAGATACAACAAGATGTTATGCAGGTAAGGTGCATTTTTTGGTATGATTTTTTCCGGAACTCATTTGCAGCTTCCATCCTCCTTCAAAAAGCATGCATCTGGTTGGGGCACTTAGTGCTAACCTGGCCTGCAAATTAATGGCTTGGGTTAAGGTTTTGTGTCCAAGCCTGACCTAACCCTCATTGTATATGTATAGTATAAAATATTATATATGTGTTATTTTACATTATATTAATTATAAAATATATATTATACAGTATAAATTTCCTGGCAAGGCGCATTTTTTGGTTCCATTATATATTTACTGTGAAGTATTTAAAGTTATAGGCCCAGAAGCCCTGCCCAGCCTATGATCAGCCCTAGCATCTGATACACCTTTGCCTAAGACCAAGCACACACCTTTTTTTTTCAAATATGCATTCTTTTGTAGATTCTTATGTGTTTTACACCTTCGTAATGGTTTATCAACTTTTGAATTTCCTGTTATTGTTTGTACACTAGTAATGGTCTATGGTTTTTAAAATAAACATAAAAAAGACCTTTCAAATAGCGAAGTTTCCACTAAATAGGTAATGACAATATTGAAAGTTTCACATGCTTGAACTGTGAATGTAAAGAACTACATTTAGAGTTGAAATGGAGTAATTCAATTTGATGATTACCTACACAAAGTGGAAAGCAAAGGTAACTAAATTTATTGATTGATTTTAAATGAACAAATTGATTAAAGAAGGAAAAAAGAATAAATGTGAAGAATAAATAAGTGATGGAAGACTCCAGGAATCATGCTAACCAGGTTTTTATATGCAGATTGCTGGGAAGATCAACAGAACTATCAGGGAGCTGGGGCTTCGGGAACTTGGGCAACTGGAGCAGGACCTAGTCTTTGGAGATGCAGGAACAAAGGACATAAT